>NW_007732094.1:69081-103868 GCF_000696425.1 Galeopterus variegatus | reverse complement strand
CGGAGCCCCCGCCCGCCTTGGCGCTGCGGCGCCCAGTCCCCCCACAGCTTGCCTTTGCACCCCTTCCCCCTCACCTCACCGCGCACTCCGGCAGCCCTGCTTCCCCTTCTGCCTGCGGCGCCCCCTTCATCTGTAGCCGCCCCCCTTCCCCAAATCAGGCGATCTCCGGAGATGTGAAGAAGGGGGGTGAGCGGACAGGAAGATGAAGGGAGCAAAGCTGCCCGCCGCGGGACAGGCGTCTAGGTGAACAAGAAAATGACTGAAGAAACACACCCGGACGAGTAAGTTTGGCTGCGAGGTGGGACAAGGGTGCCCCGCGGGAGCAGCGTGGGGTCCGCGGCTGAGGACGCGGGCGGGGACGCTCGTTGGGTGAACTTGGCTTGGGGTGCAGCGACTTGCTGACCTGTCGGGGTTGGGGCGCGAGATTCCCTCCTTGTTGAAGTATGGAGGGGGCACAAACTGCCGCGGGCCGGGGGGGCACACCTAGGGTCGGGCGGGTTGGTGGCCGCTGCTGGGGCCAAGGGCGCGCGGGTGACCTCGGGGCAGTCCCTGCTCCCTCTCCGGGGACTCACGTTCCACCCCCACCCACCCCCAGATTCCTCGGCGGCCGGAGCGGAAGACCTGACACCCCCATTCCGGCTTCCTGGGGTCGGTGGGTTTTTACATGGTGACTTTTTGACTCCCGCCCCACGGAGCCCACTGGGGCCCAGGCTCCGCCATTTCGTTTTCTTGAATCGCTCTCATTTGCATACCACATTTTCATTCATAAAAAACACGGTGCAGCGAGCGAAGGATAGGCGCGGGCTGCGCGGGGGTCTGGTGCGCCCTAGTCCCCGCGCGGGCGGGCGTGCTGCAGTCGCCCGAGGGGTCCCGCGGCGCTTGTGAGTGTGTGTGCACGCGCTTGTGGGCCGGCACACGCGCCCCGCGGGGCCGGGGCACCTCTCGGGGCGGGCCCGAGGAGTGTGCGTGTGTGTGCACGCGCGTGTGTACAGGCGTGTGCCCGGCCCGCGGGCCCGAGGGGAACAATGCTCCGGGCGCTGCGCTGGAGGGCTCCAGGGCCGCTCCGCGCGGGACTCGGGCCGCCAGCCCCTGGCCAAGGTGCAGCTCCCTCGCGGTCGCAAGGTCCGGTTTGTCATTTTCCCTTCCCCGCCTGAGGCGTTTCCAACCGCGGGTGCTTCGGGGGCGGGGCCACTGGGCCCCGCGCCTCGAGTCTCCGGCCTGGGGTCCGAGCGGTCACTGCACGGCAGCCGCCACTGCTGCTCAGTGGCTGCGCCCGCCACCAGCCACTTTTTTTCTTTTTTCTTTTCTTTTCTTTCTTTTTTTGTGAATAAGACGCTCTCCTTTATTGTCACATGATATCCCTCCCCCTCCTCCCCTGCACATTCATAAATCCGGAGCTTGCCTCGGCTCCTTTCATTCAGTGCTGCCATTAGCCAAGGTATCTGTGGCGCCGGCTTGGGAGCAGAGAGCCGATCCGCAGCCGTGGGGACGCGCCCTGGAGGGAGACCCCACGCGTGTCAGTGCCAGGAATAGAGGCTGCAGGCAGCGAGCTCCGGAGGCCCCGGGTCTTTTGCCCCCCTCGAGCATTGAGACTCAAAAGTGCAGGAAGAGAAAGTGACCCCAGGCTGGGCGATGGGGAGGCTTGGAGGTCTTATCTTTCAGCAAGTGACAGAATGTTGTGTTCTACTGCAAGAAATCTACTCACTTTTTTTAAATGCCCCTTTATCCTTTGGCGTCTGCTGTTGCCAGGCTGGGCGGGAGGGAGGCTGGTGTTCGGGAAAGGGAATTTCCTTCCTGTGGGTCCCCAGGGAGCTTTGACTGCTGTAACCCCTGATCTGCCAGGCACTCGTTGCTGCAGAGGAACGCGCCGTTGTGCATGTCGCTGCCCTCCCACCACATCTGCTGGTCTATTTTAGACATTTTGCTTTGCCTTCGTATACTGTGTCTTGAAATGGGAAAAAGTTGTGCTTTTAGAGCTGAAATATGGAGGGGAAGGAATATGCTTGCCCCCTTTTGAACTTGGCCAATAAAACTGGTATTTTTATAGGTCCTCGTTTCTACCTGCACATGTGAGTAGCAGTAGTAGCAGTGAGGGTGGTTGCTGTGCTCTGGCCTTGGGGTTCTTGGAGAGATGTCTGACCACTCTACATCGTGTTCCTGGTTCCACCCTTGAGAGTACAGGCCTGGTCTGTCCCTTTTCACAGCAGCATGTCAGCTTTGCATCCTACCTTAGCTGCTATCCAAAGCAGAAGGATTTCAGGTGGGATCACCAGTGAGAAGTAAATATCTCCATGTCAGGCTTTCAGAGCAAATTCAGCATGCAACTGCTGCCTCCACTACTGTCAGAAGCCCATTGGGACAATGGATATTTGGGGACAGGTTCTGGCTTCAGTTAGAGAATCAGAAAGCTTTGGTGCCTTAGCCACTGCAGAAATGGGGGCTTCTAGCGGTTACTTTTAATGTGATGACCTTGGCACGAAGCATGAAATGCCCCAGAAGAAAGCGGCCACATGGGCTGTGTAAACTGCCATTGTTGACACTGCCCATTATATTGTTCAACGTCTGACCCATCCGAAAAATTCCTTTTAAACGTTAGTGAAGGGAAGAAGGTTTCTCTGTCTGAGTTACAGAGCTTGCTATGATGGCTTTTTTGTTATTGCTTATTTTTTGCTGCCACTGTCTGGAAGCTTACAACTACAATTATTGCTTAATTAAGGTAGCCATATTAGTCTAGGTTTTTGCTAGCTTTATTTACCCTTTATATGGATTTTGGTCTTCTGTTTTCTCCTCTAATGGTTTTATGTTTGAGATCTCTTACACCTTTTGGAACTGAGCAGGTATCTAACTTACAAAGAGAATTAGTAACATTAAACTGGAGACCTACGGGAGATAGAGTTGTACTTCAGATAAAATAGATTGTCCTCATAATCCACATATAGTTGAGGTTTTTATTAAGTGGTCCAGATATTTGAATATCTGTTACATTTAGCATCAGAATGCAGTAAACCAGAATCTTGCAACTGGTAAGACTGTGCTTAATTTTAAAAAATAATGTTTTCTAATGTTCTTTTCTGTGTCAATTTAAAACTCCTCTAATAAAGCATAATAATTCAGGAAAGCTTGTCTGCTCTTGTTGATGATGGTCCCAAAAGATAGCTTCCATACAGAAAATATACGGACTGTTAACCTTTGATCCCACTCCACAGACAAATGCATGTTAAGATTTACAATTCTACAACTTTAAAAAATAATTTAAAAAGTAAAGAGAATCAACAAAGTATTGAAAGTGGTCTTTTGTACATAGAGTGGAAAAAAATTTTTTAAACCATACATATTTTGTTTGTATCTTTAAAGCATTTGATCATGGCTATGAATGGTTTGGAAATTTGCAGACAAAATAAAGAAACCCTGCTGAAGCAAGCTGTAACTCAGGACACATTGGGCTGCCATTCAGCTTTCTATTTTTTCCTTCTCATGAGCTCTTCTCTGTAACCCACTTCTTGCTGGGAATGGATTTGCAGCCTTGCCCTCAGTCATATTTTTCCTCATGTTGAAAGGTTTCCCATTAATAAAAAAGGCTTACACAGTTTTGCTGAGCCATTTCAAAGACATTACAAACATTGGGACTCTTACACCTAACTACTTGAGCTTACTTCTCAAAAGATAAAAATACTCTTCTGTGAAACCACAATACCATTATCTCACTTTACAAAATTAAGAATAATTCCCTGATGTCTTTACCACTCAGCCTGAGTTGTCTGAAAAATGTCTTTTTAACTGGTTATTCAGCCAGGGGCCAATCAAAGACCCCAAGTTTAATGCATTTGTAACATATACTTAAGGCTCAAGGCTTAGCCATTTGCTCACTTCATGATCTAAGGCAAGTTACTTAAATATCTCACCTTGGTTTTATATGAGTGAATAAAATGGGAATAAATACTATCTATTTAGGGGAGCTGCTGTGAGAGTTAGATGAGACAGCCTATGTAAAGCTTATAGCACAGCACTAGGTATAAAGTTTGTGTCCTGTGTGGCTCTTTTTTGCAATTTTTTTTTTCCTTTGGTGGCTGGCCAATAAGGGGATCTGAACCTGTGACCTGCTCTTTGCAGGGCACTGAGATAGGTTTCTTACAGGCTCAGCAGGTTAATTTTCAAATAACCCTGTGAAGGAAAATTAAAGTTTTTGCTTACAACAGCAGACTTTTTTTATAGCACTTCACTCAGTCTTCTCAACTACTAAGTGCAGATGATGTTATAATCCCCATTTGTAGATAGAGAAACTGAGGCACAAAGAGGTTAAGTAGTTTGCCCAAGGTCATGCCATTAGTTACTGAAGGAGCTGGGAACTGAGTACCCCAGCGGCCTGGTTTAGGGAGAATTCCATGTAACCACTGCAAAGGGGAGAGGGCGTCCAGCCTTAGTCATTCTGACTTCAGAGCTCACATTGTTTTTGCCAGTCATGCTGTTCATAATTCCTCTGATTTGGTGACAATCTGTCATTGCCATAATTTTTCTCACTTCATTTATCTTCCCAGAAAATGCTATGAGACATGAGGGGCATACCTAATTAAAGTGAATTTAAATAAATTTGGGATTGAGTATTCTGTGATACACCTTAAGAAAATGGGGGAATTGTGAATTTGTATGCAGAACCATCTGGTGGTGGTGATCTGTCATTGGCAACTCAGAACCATTTTGATTCCCATCATTGCTGTGGGAACTGGGAAGCAGATCTTGAAGACAGTAAGACAAAATCTGTGTTTCTGCCTCTGCAGGAGAATCTCTGCAGAAATCACAATTTTGAATTCAGAGTTGGTTATTACTGGAATATTAGATCTACATTAATTGAAATAACAGTTAAATTTAACCCAATACATTAACTACTGGTCTTTTTTTTTTTTTTTTGCATTAGCCTTAAAAATGGGGTGTGTTACTGATACTGTACATGAGTAAAATCCTTAAACATTAAAAACATGGAGTTGACTGTGCAGAATTGGGATCTTGATCCATTCATTAGAAAATCTTGAAAGCAAGACAAAACAAAACAAAAAAATCTTGGAAAGACCTAAAGGGGCTTGTAAGCCAGGACCTGTCACTGTGTAAAGTTAATTGCCCACTGCAAGGCCCTACAGCTAGTTAGGTGGTAGACCATGATTAACCTCCATCTGCTGGTGGTGGTCTGGGTTTGTTTGCATGGGGACATTATCAAATGCTACCTCCTTTCTGACTATAGCTGGTCCTTTCTGCTTTCCTGTTCCTTTAACCAGAAATATATATAAAGAGTGAATGAGTAGGAACACCAAAAACTATTTCGCCTCAACAAACTATTTTGCTTACTCTTTCTCTTTATGGGGAGCCACACCACCCATCCTCTCCATGTCAAAACTGAAGACTCTTTATACTGATTTTCCCCCCAAACTCTATGGCAGTTAATAACCATTTAGATTTGGTTGTAACTGCCGTACACCCAGCTAGATTCTGCATCAGAATATGAGCTCTTTGGATTCAGAGTTACTTCTCAATTGCCTAATTTTCTACTTGTTTGTCCAATACCATTGGGCATGTTGTGGTTGTTTAGTAAATGTTTATTGAATAAAATAATGGATTTAATTATTTTAAAATGCTGTTTTGTCCCTACTAACACAATAATTAAATTTTCTGTATTTGGTTAATTTAGGGTATATATATGCCTCCTGAAAAACTCGCCATGTCTGTGTAGAGTTCTTGGTGTGTTTTATGGAATTTGGGTGTAGAACCATCTGGTAGTGGTGATCTGTCATTGACAACTCAGAACCATTTTGATTCTTGTTGTGGGAACTGAGAAGCAGATCTTGAACACAATAAGACAGCGACTGTGCTTCTGCCTCTGTAGGAGAATGTCTGTAGTAATCACATATTAACAATTTGCAATAGCTGCAGGATACTGGTGGAGTCTTAACACTTGGAGACAGCTGTGCTGATGAACTCCAACATTGGCATAGTTCCTATATTACCGGCTAAACATTTAAATACACAAATTAACAGCAGAATCCTCAGAAATTGAACACAATGATAACAGAGGCAGAGCAGGAAGTCTTGCTATGTGTAGTTGTTTGCCTTGGCTTGTTTTCTCTAAAATAAATTGGGCTAATTTTTGTTTTTGTTTTTCTTTAAAAACCCAGTCATTGATAAACTTGATAACTTATTCTTAGAAATGTTTCCTTTTCATCAATATTTAAGGCTAGAACATTGGTGATGTTTTTTAAGGTATTTGCTGGGGCTTTTAGTAACTTTGAAGTAGAAGTAATATCTTTCACCAACGCATACAGTGCCCTGTAGAGCAAACCGTGTTTTCTGTATGCTTGCCCTGGGTAGGCATGAAGGATTGCTATCACAGCTTGACATGTGTCCCATGTCATGGAAAGGAGGTCAGGCCAGGATCTTAGTACTTGATACTGACTGTCATAGGAGTTCTCTAAATTAAGTAACAACCATTTCATAATTATTCATTTCCCTTTCTCAGGTAATCTTTTTCAAAATATGTTCACATGTGGTATATCACACACATGGTATAAAATTGTGCTAATGTTATTTACGCTACTCTCAAAGGGTAGTTGAATGTTTATTTATAAACAAATTTTCTATGTCTACTTGCACTTAGAGGGTAGAGGTAAGGAAATAGATTTTGACTTCACCCAAGCATTTAGCACTTGGGATGGAAGAGGTTAGAACAAACATGGGCAGATTCTAAACTGGATAGTGCGCTGCTTGGGAAGCGCGGCGGCGCTCCCGCCCGAGGGTTCGGATCCCACATGCAGACCGGTTCCCGCTCACTGGCTGAGCGAGGCGCGGGAGCAACGCCGAGGGTTGCAATCCAGTTGCCGGTCCCCGGTCCGGTGCGGGGGCAACACTGAGGGTTGCGATCCGTTGCCGGACACGGAAAAAGACAAAAAAAATAAATAAATAAAATAAAATGTATGCCTTTGGCTCCTCTGTGTCCTGAAATAATGATTTTTCAAATCTGCTTGTTTTTGTTCTTAGATATATTCCCTGTGGTCCATTTATAAATGCTTAAAACTTAATTATCAGCTTAAGTTTTTAAATTGTCTTTCCTTTGTTCATCTGGTATTAATATCTTTGACTTCATTTTCATTATTTATTCCTCTTATTTCTTTCTCGCATTGCATGGCTTTGACTCTGGCGTCCAGTACTGATTTTTCAGATGAGCACTGTGTTTGCCACCCTGATTGAGAGAGCACACAGGAGCTTGACCCATCTACCTTCTAGGTGTGGCAATAGCTTATTGACGCCATACCCATGGCCTGGCCAAGTGCTGAGCACATAGTAGGCTTTCCGCAAACATTTACTGATTGGCTGAAGTAAATATTCAGCAATTGAAAAAATAATTTTTCATTATATAAAAATTTAACAATTATTCACATTGTATGGCATCCAAAAAAGGAAGACTTTGAAGTTGCTTTTTCAAGGAACTAAAGGGGAGGCTACCTGGTAGTGGAAAAAACATGGGCTTTGGGGTCAGACCCTCCCTCCACCCCCCTACTGACTAAACGGACCCTGGTAAGTGTCCCTAAGCCATGAGCCCTGGGTTCATGTAAATGGGGTTCATTCTGTTGTCTAGGTCCTAGGCTGTTAAAAAGTGGAAATGAGGTAGCATAGGTAAAGCATTTCAGCACAAAACCTGACAGCTTGGGAATTCAATGGCACCCATCCACCTCTGGCATGTCTCATGTCAAGTAACAAGTATTCTTTTTAGAATTTATGAGGCAGAGAATATCCATGAACTAGCCTCACAGCCACCTTTTGAGGCAGGAAACAAGATTCTCACTTTACTTTGCTCAAGGCTTCTCAGGGAGCTGCGGGAGGAAAATTTGAGCCTAGAAGTCACGTACTGCTGTTTTGTTTGGCTTTCCAGTGCTGTCCTGGTAGGCTCCATGGGAATAGCACCTTAGTTTTTGTACTATAGTATCAGTAATGTCCAGCTGGCTATTGGCCCCTTTACTCAATGACCCTAGTTGGCGGTGCTTTTTGAGATTTTGACTTTTACGGCTTGTCTGCTCTTATATCAGTGTGCCTACCTGCAGTAGCAAACTTGGCTCCCTTGCTGTCCCGCTCCTTTCCTAATATGCGGTCTAGAAATCTTATTACCAACAGCGTTCAAATTGTTTCTGAAACAAGTCAGTAAGCTTGATGGGGATGGGTGGGGCTAAGGGTTCTCTTGGAAGCAAGCTGGCTTATGACATGTTTTGTCTACTTGTGTGCCATGTTGGCATTTCATTTTATATTTTTAGCCAAGGAATAAAGTGGATGGAGGAGTGGGAATACTGATGTAGTGCTGGACCAGATCAACGTCCCAGTAATTTTACTCATTTTTACAGACCTTTTAAAGCTGGATAAGTGTGAATATAGTCCTAATATAGTTACTAAATTTCTCTCCTTTGCTTAAAGGTTAAGTCAAGTCTGATTTTTCTCAGTTCAAAATTACAAAGCAAATCTGCCCCGCTAGGTTGGTGTGCACTGTCTCAGGGTCTCACTTCTGCCCGAGAGGCCTAATGGTTGCTTTCTCATTGATCTGTGTGTGAAAAGGTTTTAGAACAGGTGTCTACTATTTGTAAACCAACTGGTGGTAACATCAATTCTTAGATGTCTTTTATGCTGAGGAAAACTAGGGGATACTAGATTACAGGTGTTGATTTGGAGTGTGATAGACTTTGACTCTAAACAACTTGAATTTAGAATGTACTTGGGCCCCAATTACAAAACCATGTATAAATCGTGTTAAAGCGAGTGAGACTGTTGAGTACCTACCCCGTGCTATTCAGTTACTGCAAATACAGAGCACCTAATCTGCCAGACCGTGCCACAGCTTGACTCAGGAAGTCCCTGCCCTCAGGGAGCTTACATTGTAGGGTATGAAGCACTTTCATGTGCCCCAAGGGTATGAAGACAGCATAGCATCATCTTGATGGACTGATTGCTAGAGTTGTTTTCCCTTTTTCTCCTTCCTGCCAGTTTCCTCCTGGAGCTGCAAACTAGAAATGCCAGATTTGGGATGGGGGAAACCCTTCATGTGGAGCATTAAAAGACCTACATACCCTTCCCGAATCCTTTAACAAGCAAGCTCTTCTAGTTGTTTTTAGTGTGAGAGAGAGTGAGGGGTACATACGTACATGTGCACAAACACACGTGGGTGTAATATGTCTGACAGTCAAGTGTCCACATACTACAGGGGAGGAAAAGATTCTAGAGGTTAAGTATCTTGCCTGAGGTCACAAGAACAGGATTTGTTATTTTTAACCCAGGTCCTTTGACTTCAAATCCCATGTCTATAGAATGACATTATGTGTTATAACCTCACAGGGCCTCAGTTTTCTTGTATAAAAAATTGCATTGTGTGCATAACCTGATTTATATTACTGTTGAGTGAATGAAACTAGAACTCACTTAGAATCCTGTAAATGCCTCAGAACTGTGGGGTGACAGTTCTTCCTTGCATTCCTGTTCAGCTCTGTGGAGTAGAGAGCCAGTGCCCATCGAGGTGGCCTTTTCTGTACTGAGATATAAAGAGCAGCTCTACAGATACTTCTCTTGGAAAGAGAACAAGCCACTTTACCCCCGCCAGAAGGCAGATGTGAGCAGAATGGCTAACAAAGCATAGTGTTCATCTGGACCTGTGTTGTAGACTACCTGTTTTGAAAGGAGGAGCCTGTAGCACTGCTTCTCAAACTTGAACTTGCATAGGGATCGCCTGTGGAAATCTGGTAAAGTGAGGATTCTGATTCAGTAAGGCCTGAGATTCTGCATTTTTAACCAACTCCCTGGTAATGATGCTGCTGCTGGTTCATGGGCTTCTCCACGGTTATGATGATGGTTTGTGTCTTCATTGTCCAGACCTTAGTAAAAAGGTCACTTCACATACTTGGCCTTTGGAATCTGTTTGTTGAAGAAGCTCATTGGACAGAAGGTAGTGCTTATATGCAGAGAGATAATATCAAGCCCTTCCCCATCCCTGGCAGGACTTCCAGCTTTGAGGTATAGCTTGATTTTAGATAGGAATATGCTGGAAGAATTTTTTCTTTTCTTATGGCATAAAAAAAAAAGTTCTTGGTGAATGCCAGGAAGCCAAAGAGATGCAGCACTTAAAAGGAAATGTAAAGTCCCTAAACTGTATGTGCAGTGTCTGAAAGTCAGCTAGCATTCTGCACCTTCCAGACAAATCAGTCATGTACGGAAAGCCTGCTGCCCTGAGAAGCATGCACGCTCAGCCCTAGAAGAAATCACAGGAAGTAATTAAACAGAGAAGGTCAGAGAAAGAGGAAGTGGTTGTGTTGTTTCTGATGCGAATAGCATTGTTGTTACTGAGGATCAAGATGATGATGTTTAAGTCTCTTGGAATGTGACTGCTTGGGGATTTGATTGTGTTTAAATTGTGGGCAGTTTAGTTTATTCTTTTAGACAGCAATCTGGTTAGGAAATGAATTGCTTTGAGGTCTTATCAGGAATCCCCACGTGCCTAAGCAAAAGTCTTAAGCAGGAGTTGCTTATTGCTTGGCAAATTGCACTTAAATAAAATGAATGTCAAGACTATTAGAGGTTAATTTTAGGTGTCTGGAGTTCTCCCTAATTCTCCTGATTAAACACTTTAACATAATAGTTTCCTTAATTGGAATAATGATGGAATATTAGTATGCATATTAAACCATTTACCCAAATTTGAATAGGGTTAAAATGCAAATTATCCATCACTTGTCACTGCTTATTCTTCAGAGATAATTCCTGGTGAGAAGTAGGAAAGAGACTGGAATATGAATCGGAATAGGGCTTTCTACTTAAGGCAGCATTGCTGGGAAAGCCAAGAATAGACCAGAGGACTGAAATAAGTGAGAGACCCTTTGTTCCCCCCAAAAGGAGATACTAAAAATATGAAAGCCTGTGATATTAATAACTTTAACATGGTGGTGGATGCAATGGGAAATCTGAAATAAGCTAACTATAGACTTTCTGATTGTAGTGTCCTCATTAGCCTGTCATATTTTTCTTTCAGAGGAAAGTGAGTAAGACTTAAGGTCCCTCCTCAGCATTTATATACCTCATCTGCAAGTTTTGAATTGAGGCTACCACCTAGTGGTTCCCAAAAAGGTGGCTGGGAACCTGTATACACTCCAGGTGGTGTTTGTGAAACAAATACATAATGTCACTCATATATGTATCACTCTCTTTCAATTTTTGTAGCTACATTTATAGAATAATAAAATGTAACCTCATTAAAATACTACTGAATTCACAGTAAATATTTGTCATATTTTTTTCTCAATTCATGGTTATTAAAAAATACAACTACAGTCCTCGGCGAGGGGACTGGTCCCTGAAGATGTTTGGATAAATGCTGACTGCAAGAGTGGAAAGGTGGGGACAGTTACGGAAGCGAGTGTTGCATCTTCCATTTGTCCCCCACTGTCCACTCTTGCAGTCAGCATTTATCCAAATGCCTGTCGTATGCAGTGCACAATGCTTTATTTATTGTGGAAAAGAGGATACACCCAACACTAAAAGCTCTCAAATGGATACCAACTAGCAAAGAAGATAGGTACTTGGCTGCCATGTGTAGTAAGTTCTGGGAGTCAGGAAACAAGTTCCCACCCCTTCTAAGCACTAACCTGCTGTGTGGCCTTGGGCAAGACGGTGAGCATCCCTAGACTCAGTTTTCTACCTCTAAAATAAAGGGGTTGAATAATAAAAAAAAATTGAAGGACTCCTCTAGTGCCAAATATTGCAAGGAGAGTTCACTTTTTAAAAAAAAACACAAGCTTTTATTCTTATTTATAAGCATAATATTCTTTTTTAAAACAGAGAAAAATATAAAGAAGAAATTAAAGTGCTGATCACTACACCAGGAAGGGAAGAGTTCATTTTCAAGAAGGTGGGTCTTGAGTTTCTGAGGACTCAGAAAAAGTTGATGGTGGTCTTTGGGGGAAGGAGGTAGGTCCAGCATGATGGGGAGGAGGTTTCCTGCTTATGTCCATGGTTTCCTGCTTAGGCAGGGACACTCCACCTCTGAGTTAATGCTGGGGGAGGTCAAAGAAAGAGCTGGTTGAGTCGGCTGAGGCTAAATTTGGGAGCATGTTGAGTGCTAGGCTGGCAAAGTGAGTATTTGGACTTCTGTAGGTAGACAGAGGTGTTTAAGGCTTTGAAGCAGAGCGATAACAAAGTGATATTCAGGTAAAAATCAAACAAGTTAGTTGGAGGGTACAGGCAAGGCTGAGTCTGGGAAACCATGAATAATTGTGTCACTGATATATCCGGGCTGGACTTTCTCTGTGACATTTGTTAAATGTACTGGGCATAGATTTAGAAACCCATGTTCCAAAAAGGTTGTCATTACATTTATGGAAGATGGTTAAGGGGGCTGTGAAATTCAGAACAAAATTAACCAACCTATTTTGTAGAGCAGACATAAAGTCTAGGAATAAGCCAAGTGAAGTTTCTGTTTGTTCTCTTGTTGGGTATTAGTATTATTACTTCTCACAGTACTGTCAGCTGCAGTTGCCCCCATGAAGTGGTGAATGTGTTGTCCTTTCTCACTAGAGTCAAATGTGTATAGCCTTACCATAACATTTTAGAACTGGAAAGGATCTTAGGAAAATGCCAGCTCATCTCCCTTCTTTTACACGTAAATTGCAATCTGGAGAGGCCAATTGACTAACCCAAGGGTCACACAGCTGGTTCGTGGTTTGGGCTATGTCAGCCAGATGTCATCTGGCCTTAGTTCCAGGCCTCTTCTGGGTGCTGTCTTAGTCTGTTTTCTGTTGCTGTAACAATACCACAGACTGGGTAATTTAGAAGTTTTAGTTCAGGTTCTGGAGGCTGGGAAGTCCAAGAACATGGTGCCAGTATCTGGCAAGAGTCATCACATGGTGCAAGGGCAGAAGGCACTCAAGATAGAATAAGGGGGCTGATGCCCCACGATAACTAACCCACCCAGCAATAACAGCCTTAATCCCTTCATTGAGGGCAGAGCTCTCCTGTCTCATCTCCCAACACCGTCACATGAGCAATTCAATTTTTTTTTTTTTTTTTTTTTCCTGACCGGCATCGGATCGCAACCCTCAGTGTCGCGCCCGTACCGGACCGGGACCGGCTACGGGATCGCAACCCTCGGTGTTGCTCCCGCACCTCGCTCAGCCAGTGAGCGGCCGGTCTGTACGTGGGATCCGAACCCTCGGCGGGAGCACCGCCGCACTTCCCAAGCGGCGCACTGAAGCAGTGCGCCACCGGGCCGGCCCTGAGCAATTCAATTTTAACAGGAATTTTGGAGGGGACATTCAAACTATAGCAGTTGCTGTGTTAAACATGCATGACAGTTACCACCCTTGAGTTGTTGAACCCTTAGGAGACAGGAAAAAGATGGTGGAAACTTAAATCAGTTCAGATACCATGGCCCAGGTAGACACTGAACCATCAGCAATGAACAGATTGCTAACCTTGGGCACAACCTATGCAAGGTCAAGATAGAGGAGATTCGCCAGTGCTGTTCTTGTGTGGCTCGCCTACAGATGGCAGGTTGGGGTCCTAAGGTATGGCTTCCACATGTTGTACTTCAGGTACAGGAGGATTAGGAACAGAGGCAGTGGCTTCCAACTGGCCATCCTGAGAGAGAGGAGAAAATGAGCCCTTAGATGAACTGTTGAAATACATGTGAAGTTCTCAGGTTTTTGCACCTGGGCATCAGAAGACAAGTTTATGAAGCATTACCTATGTGTGTTCTTCCTCCCAGCTCCAGTGCCTGCTGTCCTCTCCATGTGTTTACTTTTGATGTTAACTGCCAAGGTGGTGTGGTCATAAACAGCAGGAAGTAATATTTGATATGCAGGCCTCCTGGGATTGGGGGAAGGTGGATGCCAGGATGGGAAGGGTGGCAGTTTTGGCACGTTCTTGTGAGAACCTCATGCACTCATAAGCCAACAGGTGCTGTTATGGCAAAGAGAGGGAAGGCGGAGTTGACTGGCTGACCATATAACAGCATTTTTTGTGGTATCTTTTACTCTTAAGTTTTTATAAGGCCTCTGCCCTATAGGTTAACTCCAGATAAAGTCAGGATTATCCTCTGTACTGAATCACACAACTAATAGGTGTCATGGCTAACGGCATGTAAAAACCTAGGCTTGAGGAAGAATGAAAACAGTCCCCAAATCAAGACACACGGTCCCTAAGAGCCTGTGGTCCAGCATACAGCCTGGGAGGACACACCCCACTTTGCCATGGTGAGACTTGATCCATTTCCCAATCCTGCTTTGTAACTCTATTTTTCATTCATGACTCCCCTTGGGGATAGCAAGATTCATACTGCTTGTGTAGGATAGGGAACTTCTATATAAATTTCTTAATCTTGAGCTTTCAGCCCCGCCCCCCTACTCCCCGTTTCCCTTTGTTAATCCCCATGAGCTGGGCATAGGGTCCTTTGAGAGCCTAAACAGTAAAGGGTGGTTTGGTTGTAAATGGTTTACCTCCAGCAGTACAGCAGTGACCAGGAGAACTAGATGCAGGTGGCCCACACCCTACCCAGATATCTTAACAAGGACAGTTTATCAACATAATTAGAGGCCCCAAGCTAGAGCATATCATGGGTTGGTTGGGGACGATATCATGGAGATGATACTCTTCCTTTCCACTCCTAACCTTCTTCAGTCCTAGACCAGTTGAATTAGAACTTCACTCCTGCCCTCCCATCCTCTTGTGTTGATATTTTAAGAATCCAAGAGATTCTACTATGCCTTAGACTAATCAGGGTTTGGAAGAGGACAACACCCAACCAAATCTAGAGGGTTGCAACCAGCCTAGACAGTATTGACCTGGGACCATTTACGCTTTTTAAAGATCCACCAGTCTTTCCACTGCTCATTAATTTATCCTGATTAGTCCGTCATACCGGATGGTGCTCAAGGTGACACATGTTCCTATTAGTGAACGTGAGTGTTTTGAGGAACGTTGCACCATCCCCTCTTACCCTTTGTTCTTTCGTATTTCAAGTTAGATAACAACCTCCCAGGGAGGAATACACCAAATTGATGTTACATGTGCAGTGAGATCATAAGAGACAATAAAAAATAAATTCTAATTGTTGATCCAAAAGGCCTTTTTTTAATAAAAAAATTCTAAAGCACACGAAAAAAATCACCTACAGCTGTCCAAAATTACAACTGTTTTTTATTAGTTTTGAAAAAGGTTTGGCTGAAACTTTAAAAGCCCTGTTAATTTTTTTTCCAAAGTTTTCCTTAGTGATGTAACACAGATGCCTTTAGGATACAAATTTAGCTATTTTAATGGTTAAAGTAGTAAATATAGGGGTGCTTTTATTTTGCCTTTTTGTTTGTTTTGGTGGAGTGGGGCCAGTTATTTTACAGGGAACAGAGATAGTTCTTGCATTTGATTTTTTTACAAACCTTTATTAATGTAGGACTGGCATTTGCTTAAATTTAAAGGAAAGTAGAGCTATAGAATCATATGCTTTTACCTAGAAATGAAAATACATTGACTTAAAACAGATGTCTCCAACAAAAACTGATGCCAAGTTTTAAGACTGTAGCTTGTCAACCACAACTGTGGCACTGTATGCAAATGTGGGGAAGGCCCAAAATTGTTTTAATATCTTAACAGAAAATTTGAAGGGCACCCTTAAAAATGGGACCGAGTCTTGCACAACGATGTGAATGTATTTAATGTTATTGAAGTATACACTTAAAAATGGTTAAAATGGTAAATTTCATGTTATATATGTTTTACCACAATTAAAAAAAATTTTTTTTAAATGGGACAGTCAACTAATGACTTAATAAGAACTCGAAGAAACACTTCTTTCCTCAGAAATGGTATCCTGAACACAGCTGTCTGGCCTTAGCTCCTCTGAAGCTGACTCTCCTATTTACATCCTTATTTATAGATTTCTGGTTCCCAGTTGATCTCTGCCTAGTGCCCTATGCTCCCCTTTTCTACCCACCGCCCCCCTGCAAGTTCCCATCACAGAAGTTTGAGGCGGATGAACTTTGAGATTAGGCCACTGATGCCCAGAGTTGTGTATCTCCTTAAGGTTCCTGGAGTTCACCAAGCATATGCATTTCTTTCTGTACTGGTATGTCCTGGCAAGGGACTGGAACCTCTGAGAAAGCTCTAGAGGTCCGAACAGCCTTGCAGTAGATGTCAACAGTAGAGCTGGGTCTTGGTAGTGGGTAGGGGGGGTGGTTTGGGCCCCTTTCCAGACATGCATGGAGACGAGAATTGAATGGAGACTTACCTGTGGTGACAAATGACAAGGCCTTGGGCAAGCCCTTCCCATCTAAGAGCCTCCGTGGTTCTCAAGGGCAGCAAGAATGCCAACATCAAAGATCCTAACAGTCACATAGGACGATAACGTGAAAAAATGCAGTACTCAAACACCATGTAAAAACCAATCCAGCAAGTCAGCCCTTCCTCCTTTTCCCTCTTTGGAGATGGGAGGATTCATAATCAGGCAAATGAAATTAAGAGCCATTTAATTCAAACAAACGTTTGCAAGAATGAATATGTGCTGTAGTGCGTGCTGGTGAACAAACTTGTTCTTTGAAAATGCTAGGCCCCCCCACCTTTTTGGGGGGTTGGGGCTGCTGGCTGGTTTGGGGATCTGAACCCATGACCTTGGTGTTATAACACCGCCCTCTAACCAGCTGAGTTAACCAGCCAGACAGACCAACCCCCCACCTTTTTCTTAAAGACTTGATGTTTTTCTCTTTAAGTAGTTGTACTAGGAGCATGTTGGTGTAAATTGGTTTGTTAGTGTTTCTGAGGCAGCATACCCTTAGAGTGACAATGTTAGCAATTTATAGCTTTTGTGAACGTTTCAATAAAACTACACACTAACTCTTAACAATAAGTCCTCGTTCTTATTTGTTGAAAATTTATACTCATTCATAAACTATTTATGGATTTGACACTTTCTGGCCTTGGGAATTCCTGTCACCACACTTAAGACTTAATTTGGCAATCTGTATGTCCAGAAGAAAAAACAAATGTTGTGATGAACACTGATAAGCTTCAGGGTTAGGGTTATCTGTGATGGAAGTATGCAGCACCCCCCAGGGACTGAACACAGGATCCGAAAATCTTACAACTGAAGGGAGCTGAGAAGTATGTCCTGTTCTACCACACCGGATGACCCTCCAATTTCTGCTTGGATATGTCCTTGATGAGGAACACCTGGCTCCCATGTTCCCAGTGACTTGGATATGCAGCTCTTAATTGTCAGCGAGTTCTTCTGTGGAACCAGTGACCTCTGCAGTGACAAACAGTCCACCATTGTTCTGACTGCCCTGCAGACACATACAAATGCTTCCTCTCATCTGCTGGCCAGTCATCATCCCAGTCTCCTCATCAGTGGACAATACAGCCACATCTGTTGGTAACACAGGAGCCCAGAACTGAGATGCTTTTCCACAGGCCACAGCCTCTTGGCCATTGTGGGTATTTGCCTCTCTGTGTGCAGTCTAGGGTAGCTTTGGGGCTTTGGTCAGTGTAGTCATCAGGCTGTTTGCAGGGAAAATGCATGCTGCTAGTGAGGAGCCTGCCTGTTAATTTTCCTTTTAATGCATATGTTGGTTACCATCAGCTTCTGTGGCCTTAGAGGAGCAGACCTCCCTCCCCTTGAAAGGGGCAGGCAAAAAGGAAGTCCTCCTGGTGCCAACATGGTCACTTGCTGGGCAATTTATTGGCACTTGGTGTGAAGGGATGGGGAAGGGATTTCCCTCCAGCTCCAAGGATCTCCACTTCTAAGTGAAGGACTCTGGTGTTTTGTGTTCCCTAGGTGGTATTCTTTGGTAGGGGTGAAGGTGAATGAGCTGCTTATAGCACCAAAATCATTGTTTCTTGAAGCTGGTCCTGGGCCACCTGCTCAGAGTCAGTAGTCTGGAGGGCTTGTTAAAATACAGATGTCTGCAGCCCACTCAGACCTTCTGAATTGGCCTCTCTGGGTGTGGGGTTCAGGGAATCTGTATTTTTGAAATGATTCTCCGAGTGATTCCTCCGCCTGCAAGCCCGAGTTTGAGACCCACTTCCTAAATTGTAATTAAATCCTTGATGTTTATTTTCTTAAATGTCTAACTACTAAGTACTCAGGAATCTTGAAGGCCACCGTGTGCCTTACTGCAGCCACCCAATGCTTTTAATAGCTCCAATGTATGTGTTTACACAATCTGCATTTTATGAAGTCCATAAAGACATATTTACCCAACAAGTCACCATCGTTTCAAAGGGCAGCTTTCCTCAATTTGTGTGAAAGGCACTTAACTCAAAGTCAATTAACACTAAGATAGAAGCCAATTAAGACAAGGAAGTGAGCTGTTCAGGCCAACATTCCATCCTTCACGTTTGTCCCCTGTTGTAGTTTAATTTTACAAGTCCCTTCAAGCCAGTTACTTTACACAACCTATGCATGTGTGGCCCATTACAGCATACAGGTGAAAGTGCCGTTTGTCATGTCATCGTGTGTGAGTGCTATTTAAAAGCATGTAATTTAAGTACTTATTAAATGATGCCATGTTAGCGCTTTTGCAACTGACCGAATCGTCCTCCCAGTGTACACAGCGGGGATATCATAGGAATGTTAGGGAGGAAGGGAAGGGAGACCCAGCCTTCCTCAGTGTTGCTTTCAGAGCCTGCTGTTGATCTTAATGTAGCCTGGGTCCAGAAAGTGATCCTCAAAGGATTGCTGGAGGATTAAATGAGATAATGTGGGTCAAGGGCTCAGCACAGTGCCTGGTACATGGAAAGGAAGCAATTAAAAAAAAAAAATAGTTGTTGCAGCTGATGATGATGATTATACAAGTTGAAAACCCTGAAAGAGAACTAACCCTTAGGGCTAGCAGTTATAGTAGGTCAAAAGTGTACTCTGATAAGTTTTGCACAGTGAAGCCACTTAGGTCCTCCTGTGTTGGCTGGGACCTCACCCACATGCCCTGCACTGAGAACTCCTCCCCAGAAGAAAGGTGTGGAAGTGCAGTGGCTCCTTCCAGTTTCGCTATAGACCCTGTGCATTACATCTTTCAACCTAACTTCTTACCTGTAAATGCCTCATCTATAGAGGAAATGTAGGTTCTCTTTTGATTTGAGAACCGTTTTTACCTGGTGAGATTAAGATCTGGCTGGTGAGTACAAGTAGTGATTTTCAGAGATTCTGCTTGAAAGTTAGAGTCGAGTGCCGTGAACAATGACCAAGGTCCCAGCATGGGCAGGAGAGAGGGACAGCCCCATGTAGGCTACTTGCAGATCCTTTGGCACCTGCATAGGAAGTCATACTTTTTTTTGCATTTGAAATTATTCTTAAAAGTCTTCATCAGCAAATACAATTCTTGTTATCACAAGTGAGGCTGTCAAGGTGGCTCTATGCTTTTTTAAATAGTGCATGAGATATAAATTGCTGAGTGCCGTGTTATTATAGGGAAGCAGTAGGACTTTTAAGATTTAGACCAGTACTATCCAATAGAAATACAACTCAGTCCACATACATAAATTTAAATTTTCTGGTAGTGGTGTTAAAAAAAATAAAGAGAAACAGGTGAAATTTATTTTAATCTACTTTATTTAATCTAGTGTGTCAAAAATTATCAAATCAACATTTAATCGAAATTAAAAAATGATTAATGAAATAGTCGACATTTTTTTATACCACACCTGCAAAATAGAGTGTGTATTTTATACTTGAAAATTGAGTACATCTCAGTTTTCATGTGTTCAGTGGTCACATTTGGCTGGTGGCTATTGTGGTAAGCAGGGCACCTCTAGACTAAGACAGACCTGAGTGTGACTTCAGTCTGATGCTTATTAGCTGTGTGACCAGGAGTAAATTACGTGAACCTTTCAAAGTCTCAGTGTTCTTTAATATAAAAAAGGGACCATGGCACCTCCTTTTCTGGGCTGTTAAGTCAGTTGATGTATGTACACAAAGGTCTGGGTCCATGAAGAGGTGATCTGTAAATGGCATCTGTGAGTTTAGAGATATCCACTGTTAACTGTGGTCGTACACAGGATAAGGATTAAAGGATAAGGGTTGTGATGAAAAGCAGTATTAGGGCAAAATTTATGGGCTGAAGAAGAACTTCAGAAATCCTCTTACACAACTGACCATTCCTGGGGCTGGGATCCTGTGTACAAACATTGGAAGGAAGCTCTGGTTCTGGTCAGAGCAATTTGCCTGGAGCTCTATGGCCAATTCAGAGAAGAGGATGTACAGAGAATTCCTACAGGAATAGCTGTGGCATTATAAAAAAACAGCCTCAGCCTCAGAGGTGGGGTCGCTTATTCTGAATTCTGTCTGTGCCTCTTATATTACATATTTTGCTTCCCAAACTTTGGCTTTCTTGTCTGTCAAATAGGACTAACAATATGAGGCATGAGAGGATTAAATTAGACACAGCTCATGAAAGTGCCCACTGCAGCGTCTGGCACATCTGAGGTGCCTAATAGGTCCAGGTGAGTGTTACTGGCACCTGGAAAGGAGTTTCAACCCAAGGCCTTGTTGAGAGGGTCAGAGGTCTAGACAGAAGGGAAGGATCTTGCTCCTCTGATAAATATCTTGAAAGATGGAACCAGCAGGAAGGGATAAAGGCCCTGTGATGTGCAGGGTGCCAGAGGGGAGCAGGGAAAGAAATAGGACAGGAGGAGGAAAGGGGCCAGGTCTGGGCTGGTGGCATATTGGGGAGTTTCTCTCCACACACAAGCCAGTTGTCATTTTGATAATATTCTTTTTTTTTTTTTTTTTTTTTCTGCCCGTTTAGTCTCTGGCTTCCTTGCCTAGCTTTTAATATTTTGTTGTTGTGGTTTGTTCTGGAAAGTAAAAGTGTAGCTAGAGCATTGCACTCTCCCATGATAGCAGTATTTGAAGATACATACTCCCAAGAGCCAAAGTGAGAACTACCCTCAAAATGGAGTAGTGGAGAGACTACCTGTGCTCCCCTTCACCTTTTTTTTGTCCACCTGTGTTCATACAAGGTGAAGCATGAGCAGATACAATGTCTTCACAGGTAAAAGGACAATGTGATCCAGCCAGAGAAAATAGATACAGTTGATCGTTTTGATTTAAGCAAACGAGACACCAAAATCTAGGTCTCCAAAGCATGTGAATGGGTGTGTGTGACAGTCATTTTACACAGCTTTAAATCGGGAATATGCCCTCCCATCCCCCACCCCCATGCAGAGAGAAACTGCATGCCATACACCCACCTCTTTGATTTACCTGCAGCTCTCATGCATCTGCAGCCACACAACAAGATTCCTGCTGAATCTTTACTTGATGAGGACAATTTAAATGACCCTAAAGATTCTCATTTGATGAGTTTTCACTGTGTATATGTTGTTTTCTTTGAATTCAGGCATAGATATTAGTCATCCTCCCCACCCCTCACCAATAAACAGCACACACACACACACACAGATGTGTAGCCATCTCTCAAGTTCCTCTTAGGAAGTTATTGTGATTTGGGAGTCTTTTCATTGTTAGTTCACATTAGCTGTGAGGTTAGAGACCTTCTAGCAAGGGATTTTTAGCCAAGAATAAAGGAGCTGAATGCCCCATTTGAGAAAGAGACTGAACTTTCCACTGCCCCAAGTAGTGTCCAATAACTTGGACCAGAAGCCTGTAAGCCTTGGGGCAGACAGCTTGGTGGGGGGCCCTGCCTCACTGTTGAGTCTGAGCTCTCTGAGAAAGGTGGATCTTATCTCTAAGGAAATGGCAGCTCCCTTTATCAGGCCATTCTGGTGAAACAGGTTAGCTCCCAGCAAGAGTGGAAAGGAAAACTCCATGTTAACTATTTCTAGCCTGTCTCTCACTTGCGAGTTGGCTGATTTGTCAAGTAGAAGGAAAGTGACATGTGCGTTGCTTCCTGCCCCCATTCTTCCATCCCCTCCTCCAAGAACTCACCAGAGATAAAAATGTCAGGATGTCTCAGATACAGTGCAAAAAAGTATAATGACCAACTTCATTTCCACAACTGGTTAGGCCCCTTGTTACCCAGGGCCTTTCTAAAAGTTCCTGCAAACTTAGAAGCAAGCTTGAATGCACCTACATGAGTGGATAAAATATTGGGTCCAGCAAAACCAGGCTCTTTGATTTGGAGAGGGCAGGGGCCCAGCTGCTGTTGCTTTCTGTATTTAACATTTCAATTGTTATTCTTGACCATTATGAAGAGTGAGTTATAAGAAGGGGGTTGGAGGATTGAAAAGTTTGTGGGTGGTAGGTTTAGATGAAGCGGATTAGGAAATCCTGGTTTCTCAGCATTTTCTCTGCAGGGCACAGAGTGTAGGATTTTCTGCCTCTGGGAAGGTCTTTGTGGCTCTGAAGGCCCTGCCCCCTTGGAGCAGTTTGCTTTTCTAATTTCAGGGTAACACTCTCAGCCGGAAGGAAGGAGTGTCCTTCAACAACATAGATGCCAGAGCAGCATTTTACAGATGAGGACACTGAGGCCTGGGGAGTTAAGCCCAGCTCACAGAGTTAAGTAGTGGGAGAGTCCAGTTGGCTTGGTTGTTTTTCTTACAGGACTCATCCAGTTGAGTGGGGGGTGTCCTACCCATAGCAGGAGGGTAGGGTTAGAGAATTAGGTTTGAATTACAGAGAGTGCCTACCAGCAAGGGGGAACAGGCACTTAGCAAAGAGGCCCTGGATCTTCTCAAATAGGAGTGTTCTGGGTGGGAGGAGGAGGGCGGGTAAGCCTGAGGACTTGTGGAGGAGCTCAGATGTAGCTGCTTAAATTAGTTCTAAGTGAGAAATGTAATTACTATACTTGCTCAAACCAAATGTCTGAACATTGTTATAAAATGAGGTGTAATCACAGAAAAGAAGACTGCAGCACGGCATTACTCCCACAAAAAATAGCCTTTGTGTTCTTGGGAGCCCCACAGTGCTGCTTAATCTTCTGGGAGTGTTGAAGGCCCATTAAGTTCAGGTGTGTGTATTGGACTTAATTGGGGGAGTTTTTGTCCTGCTCACTTGGACAGTCATTCAGTTACTTTGCATTTGTAACAAGTATGTGATGAGAGAAAAAAAGAATCAGCATTAAACATTTTAGCTAGGAATATTTGGGATCACAATAAAATAAGAGCTAAGCAAGAAGAAAAACTGAGGATGATTTATGGCAACTGGCCCTTGTTAACTGCTATTTGAGTGAAAAAAGGAAAGTTGAAAAGGTCATTTCAGTAACTCCTCAATATTTTTATGTCATTGTAGGGAAAGTGAAGGAAAATGGTCAGGGCCCTCAGATGTTCAGAATCTTGCCAAGCATTTGATGTAAATATGCATGTGTTCCCAGGTGCCCTGGGTTATGGACTTAAGTATAACAGACAAGTGGCTCTGATCTACAGTCACGCCCCGGGGTGGAGGCAGGGCATGGGGAGGCTGCTACTGCTGCTGGAGGCTGTTGCTGCCAGTGCCCCCAGGTTGTCCTAAGAGGCCACCACGGCTGTTGCTTCTGCTGCTGCTACTGCTGAGGACTGAGCTCATGTTGTCTGCCAATGGCTCTCAGGATCTTTCCCAATTACCTAGCGTGGACCTGTGTGTGAGGGATTGTAGGACTGGGACCATAGCTAAGAGACTATGCCAATTGTATTTCTAAAGCAATTCATAACTAAAGCCAAAACATCTCATTATTTTAGTTATACTAAGTTCCTGTTTGTATTGTCAGGGCTAGGGCTCAGAGACCCTTAAAACCCGTTGTACAGACGAGGTCACAGACCCCTCACATGCCAGGCTGAGTCACCAGACCCCTCACACGCAGGTCCACACTAGCTAATTGGGAAAGATCCCAGGAGCAATTGGCAGATAACATGAGCTCAGTCCTCAGCAGTAGCAGCAGCAGGTTACAGCAGCAGCAGCAACAGTGGCGGTGGTGGCCTCTCAGGGCATCCCAGGGGCCCTGGCAGCAACAGCTTGCAGTAACAGCCTCCCCGGGGGGCGCAGGCACCATGGATCAGAGCCACTCATCCTTCATACGTCAGTCCATGACCCAGGATGCCTGGGTGCCCACACACATCTACATCAGACAATAGCCAAGGAACACCTGGGTGCATGTGCATATTTACGTCAAATGTTTGGCAAGATTCTGAACATCTGATGGGCCCTGACCATTTTCCTATATTTTCCCTACAGGGGTCTATGACCCAGTCTGTACAATGTGTTTAAAGGGTCTGTGAGCCCTAGCCCTGTCAATACAAATGGAAACTTAGTATAACTAAAATAGTGAAACTTTTTGGCTTTAGTTATGAATTGCCTAGCCACACAATTGGCGTAGTCACTTAGCTTTACAACTGGTGTAGTCACATAGCTTGACAGTCATCTCTTTGTTTTTCTCTACCAAGCTGGAAAGCGCTATAAGAAAGCCATTTGAGTTTTGAGTGTGCCATTTGTTAGTTGTGTGATCTAGGGCAGTAAACCCTAAGGCTTAGCTTTCTCTTCTGAAAAATGGGCTGATGTATTTCCAGTTATAAGAAACACTTGGCATATAAGAACATGGTAAATACTAGGAGGCTGTCATTATTGTCATAATTATTGTTTCTAATCATGTTTATAACATCCTGCTTATAACATGTATAACAGAAGAAAACATACTCCAATAAATAGCCACAAGACAGGAGGGCAAGTGAAGAATGAAAGGTCTTTTAGGGAGGAGGTACGTGGAGCTAAGTGAGGTTAGTCCGTAAAAGGGCCACGGGTGTGTTGTTGGGAGGGAGGGGTTTGTTTGTCAAAAGAGAAGAGGTGATCTGTCCATGATGGGGAAGTAGTGTGGGGGATGACTGAGCTGTGCCCTCATTTGCAAGAAAACAGGTACATGGTTTTTTTTATTGTAAAGTAAGGCAAATCATAACTAAAGCCAAAATGTTTCATTGTTATTTTAGTTATACTAAGTTTCCATATATATTGTCAGAGCTAGGGCTCAGACCCTCCAAACCCATTGTACAGACTGGGTCACCAGACTCCTCACATGCAGGTCCATGCTAGGTAATTGGGAAAGACTCCAGGAGCTGTTGGCAGATGACATGAGCTCAGTCCTCAGCTTCCTCAGTGGCAGCAGCTTACAGGTCCGGCAGTGGTAGTGTCTTTGCAGAGGGTCCCAGGGGCACTAGCAGCAGCAGCCTCCAGCAGCAGTAGTGGCCTCCTCATGCCCACCCCCCCACAGGGGGGTATCCCAGAGATGGGAGGTGCTGTGGATCCGAGCCACTCATCCTTATACTTAAGTCATAACCCAGGACACCTGGGTGCACCTGCACAATTACACTAGATGATAACCAAGGAACACCTGAGTGCATATGTCTGTTTACATCAAATGCTTGACAAGATTCTGAACATCTGAAGGGCCCTGACCATTTTTCCTATATTTTCCCAACATGTAGACCTACAACCTGTACCATTTTTCTTCTAGTTGGTTTCTCCCTGATCTTGTGTCCTGAACTTGGGGTCTGTTGGCTTTCCAGCTCCAGAGACCCCAGGTCTCTTTTGTCTGTTCATAGGGTTTGGTTCTAGGAGGGCAGTGTGTCTGCCTGTTTTGTTCATTGCTGTGTTCAGTGTCTGGCATAACAGGGGCTCAAGAAGTATCTGCTAAATGAATGAATGAATGAATATGGTACAGTTTGAATGAATAGCTACATTAAATGATATGTGCTCCTTGAGAAAAGTCCCTGGGAAACTGTTGTTACTGAGACTGTTTAGCCATTCAATAAAGAGATGAGAGAGACTTTAAAAACAACTTGGTTTGGCCATAGACAAGTGGTATATACTGTGCTTATGCCTAGTTACCATGCAGTTCACCAATATATGTAATATATGTGATTAACTTTGTTAGTATATTTGGTTACATATTTTAATTTTTTTTAACATGGTTGCCTGCCTACACACAATTCTTAGAACAAGGGGAACATTATTAGCATGAAAGTTCCTTTTTAGGAAACTGATTATGCTGCTGCTTCTGGAATAAAGTGTTCTTGAGTATTATGTTCACCTGAATCACTCACATCATGCCATACCATACAAGTGACTGGTCTAGGCCTCCCAGACCAGTGCTTTGCTATGCATGTGGATCACCTGAGGGTCTTCTTGCTAAGCTGCAAGTTCCCATTCAGCAGGTCTGGTGCTGGGGGTAGATATAGTACATTTCTCAAGTTTTGGGATGCTGCCCATACTGGTGCTCCTTGGACCACATTTCAAGTAGCAAGACTTCCATTTGTCTTTAGTATTTTGAAGTTTTTCTTTGTGTTCCAGACGTCTTAGCATTATCTTATTCTAAATGTTCTCTTTTCTGTAATCGCTTCTAGAAATAGCGTTTCCTTAGAAGGGCCGTGTTTTTGGTTAGGGCGTGGTTAATGTAGTACTGCCAAGTTTATCTGCAGCAGCTCCTAAGCTTGGACATTGCAGGATTCACCATGGACCTTGAGTGAAGTCTGAAGCTTTGTACAGTTGTCACTCAGTATCTATGGAGGATTGATTCCAGGACTTCCTACGGACACCAAAATCCACAGATACTCAAGTCCCTGATGTAAAATGGCACAGTATTTGCACATAACCTATACTCATCCTCCTGTGTACTTTAAATCATCTCTAGATTACTTGCAATACCTAATACAAGGTAAATGCTATGTAAATAGTTGTATTGTTTAGGGAAAAATACCTGTACGCATTTAGTACAGATGCGATTTTTTCCAAATATTTTCAATCTACAGTTGGTGAATCCATGAATGTAGAACCTATGGATATGGAGGGACGACTATATTTGGTCCTTGGGAATATATTTTGGCTTTTGGATTTAAATCAAATTTTGTTAGGTTCAGTGTTGGTTAAAAGTAGATTGTGCCAATAAATTCTTTGGCAGAAGTATAAAATGCCCCAAACGCGGTAGATTCATTTTGTATTTCTCAGTTTGACCAAATGTGCTCATCATTGTCTAAACCTTTTTTGGTTAATGTTGAAGCAACTCTTCAGTAGTCTTGCAAAACTGAAACCTTAATTATGATTCTTTGTGTGTCTGTACCATGCCTATTGATTTTAATAATTTCTGAATTATCAGAAGATTTTTTTCAGATGCAGCTGCTTTGTAGAATTACATTGATCTCATTCAGGCAATAATATCAGTGTGAGTTTAACTTCTAGTTTGTTTTGAGATGCTGTGATTCTTTAGTGAACTCAGGTAGGAACTACTTACTATGTGCTCACCAAGGCTTCCCCCTTTTAGGTGCTGGTGTGCCATGAGGGCTTGAACCTGCCCCCTCCTCCCCCTGCAGACCTGCCTGGGTGGCATCTCCCTTGATTTCACGCCCCATCTTGTTGCAGATGACTCTTAGACTGATTTCTCCAGCCTGACCATTCCCAGAACTCCAGATTTGTATTAGTATCTCCATATGCACTCTTAACAGGCATCTAAACTTAAATGTCCAAAAGAGAACTTCCCATCTCCTAAGGTGGGCAGCCCACTCACCCAGCCTCCCTGTCATGACAGATGGCACCACCATGCACTCAGTGGTCTGGATCCCAAATTTCATGATATCTTCAACTCTTCCTTTCTTGCCCCACCTATCTGCATCTAATCCAACAAGGTTGTCTGTTGTTCCTCCACAACACAACCCAAATTGTTGACAGATGGCACCACCATGCACTCAGTGGTCTGGATCCCAAATTTCATGATATCTTCAACTCCTCCTTTCTTGCCCCACCTATCTGCATCTAATCCAACAAGGTTGTCTGTTGTTCCTCCACAACACAACCCAAATTGTTCTTTATTCTCTTTGCAGCTACCTCTCCTTGTCAAGCTGCCACTCTCTCTCACCTGAACCTTGCTGTAGCCCTCTGGCAGCCACCTAACTCTCACCTCTGTATAATTTTCTGCAGAGTAGCCAGATGATCTTTATAGAAACCATATTGCTTCACGTTTCCTTGCTTAAAACCTTCCAGCAGTTTCCCATGGGTCTTAGACTCCTGACCCAGTTTACCAATCCCTGATTCTTGCCTCAGCCAGTGTCACACACTCTCCTCATCCTGGGCCATTTCCTGTGAGCCAGGCAAGCTGTTTTATTTCAGGGACTTTGTATTGTCCTTTCCCTCTGACTATTCCTCCTGCTCTTCCCATCACTGGTTTCTTCTTGATAATTGTATCTGAGTCTAAATATCAGCTCCTCTGAGATGTCTTCTCTGAACCTAGTCACTCCTTCTTGTGTCACCTGACTTTAAATATGTGTGGCCCTTATCACTGTCTACTGGTTTATATGTTCATCGTCTCTCTCCCTTTACGTGAGCAGGTTCCTCACTTGTTTTTTCACTAGTGTGAAAAAACACACTAGAAAGTAGCTGAATGTGGTAGAATCTTAAGTATTTGTTGAATAAATGAATGACTTTATCTGGAATGCAAAGAATTTTAGAATCTACTAGCATTACTGTTTATTCTCTACTGTTTGGCAGAACATAATATAATGAAATAAACATGTTACTCATAGAGATTGTTATGTCATGTTGTAAAGAAACAATTTCTAGAGTATTTTGGAAGGTGAGACCCTATAACAACAAGCCTGCCTAAGGTACCAGATCCTCCTGATGATGTTCGAGTTCCTGTGAAACCCGTGTGCCTGTAGAATTACCTGAGAAAAATGAACAGATATGTATATGTTTTAATAGTCTGATTGCTGTACAATTTATAGTCTGTGAGTGGTATAGATATTAGCATGTAGTTAACGAAAGTATTGAGCAACCATAACTGGTGAATGCTTCTTGAGCTGTCACTACTTGTAAGTCTTTGCACTTGATGCTAGCAGGAAAACAATGGTGCGAGACATGGCAACTGACCTTTTAATTCTGTTTGTAAACTTTCAGTCCTTGACTTCTGGTAAACTGAACAAGTGTGTATATCTCTGCTTCCTCCCAAAACGCTAATAAAATGACAGTAAGGGATAAAAACAGTATAAACCCAGAAACCTCCCAAAGAGATATCAGCCAGATTTTGCAAGATGGAACAACAGTGCAGGAATGCTGATTTAGCAAAGCAGAGAAAGCTGGAACTGAACTGCCTTCTGGGGGGTGGTGCCAAGCTGGGGGTGGATAGTTGGAGTTTTTGCTATGGAATCCTAAAGGCTGGGGTTCCAGATGCACTACTGAACCAAAAGCGGGGAGAAAAAGGTCATTCCATCAGAGAAAGGGAGAAAGGGGAGAGAGAGAGAGAAAGAGAGAAAGAAAACACCACAGAATCTAAGGTCCAACACGGAACAGAAGTGAAGGGAAGAAGCCCCAGCACCCACAGCCACACAGCGAGCAGCCAGTCTAGAGGGGGATAGAAGATGGAGGGTGCTAGCAAGCACGGCACTGGGGGCAAAAATGCTCTTGATCCTACTGAGAGAATGTTTTTCAGCACTGGCCCAGCTTGTGGCTGAAATAGTGATTTATACATAGAAAACTAAGCAAAAATAAACAAGGAGGCAATTTTTGATACAGGGATAAAAAGAAATTACAAGGAAGAAAATATAACTGTAAAATATTCTAGGGTCAGCTCTAAATATTTACATAATCATGACAATCACCAAATTTCGATTTAATTTAAAACAGCATATAACTATTTAAGAAGGCAAGAGAAAGAGACTTGTGGAGGGGCCAGGATGATATAAGAGAGCTAAATCTCAGAAAGCTAGTAGGTAATCACTAAATTTGATTTCAGAAGAGCTGAGCATCAGTGGTTCCATTAGAGGAGTATTCACACCTGTGCATACTGTGCAGTGCTGAGAATAGCTCTGGGAGGTGCTTTGGAGGAAGTGATATGTTAAAGACAGGACTCTTGTCTTCAGGAAGTTAGCAATCTAACTAGAAAGGCCTGGGTCTGAGAATTAAATATAATTATATGCTACCTTGTATTGTGAGTAAAGACCCCCCACCCCCACCAAAAAAAAAAAGTGCCAGAAACAGATTGTAGCAATTTGATGTAGGAAGCAGAAAGATTATCTTGGTTTAGGCAGTGGAGAAAGGCTTCATAGAAGCAAAGGGAGTTTTGCATTGAGAGATTAGCAGGGTTTAGGTAAAAAGGCAAAGAGAGATATGTCCTAAGCCACATCCCGTTCTGGCTGTCAGTGAGAAAAGTTAACACTGCTCATTTGCTCAAGATGGTGTTGGTGAGAGCTGGGGTTATTATTTGGTGCTGTATTTGGCTGATTTTTGACAGGCCTGGGTCATTTTGGGGGTATTCATGAGTAAGTAAGTGCTAGGGCATGGGTCTCAGAGGTCAAAATGCAGGTCATCTAAGCCCAGTGCCAAAATGCAGTATGCATCTATTTCTCTATCAGTTTTTCTACTGTAGTATTTCATTCAAAACAAGGAGAGAAAAGTCAAATCTTTTTCCTTTTCCCTTTTCTGATGGCCGTGACTGAATTTTTCTTGCATGAACGGTTCTTGTGTTCTTATTTAAAAGAAGTATTTGGCATATGGCAGACCTCCTCAAGCTATCTTTAGTTGGTTGTGGGGTATAAGTGATTAAGAATGCAACTGTACTAGCTACCAGCACATGCTTTTAAGGAGCGAACTGCTAAGCAGACAAGCCTGGTTTGAAGTTTAGAATAACTTCTTGGGATCAAAGATCTAGTTCTTCAAGTGTATGGCATACAAGAGTCCCTCCTCTCAGGACTGAAGTGTCGAGGGCTGTTTGCAGCAGAGGCAGCATGACTTATTTGTTTAAAATGGTGGCCACCCTTGGCTCTGGAGAGGCAGCCATGCTTCACTTGGAGTAGACAGGAGGTGGCTGGCTTCACTTTACTTTGTATAGTTTGGCTTCGGTGCTCCTTTGGAATAAAAAATTCTTTACTTCTTCAGTGTGTCCCAGGACAAATCCATCTCTGTCGTGTTGCTCAGTTACAGTGCAGTGCTAGTTCCTTAGTCTTCAAAGCCTGGAAGTCCCTCTTGCCTTTCCTCCAAAAATTTGTTCTTTGACTCAGCAAATATTTACCAAGTTTCTGCCATATACAGGACCGTGTGGAGAACACAAAGATGAATCAGACGTGGAGCCTGGCCTCAAATGTTGTCAGTCAAGTATAGGACAGAGGGCAAGCACATGTGAGCTTTTACTATTCAGTGCCCAAGAATAACACAATGTGCTGTGTGTATTTAGTTTGGGAAGGAGGTTAGTTAGATGGGTGGGTTTCAAGTAAACCCTCATGGAGAAGGCAACATTTGAGTTGAGCCTTGAAGGACAGGCTTAGCTGTGCAAAGAGGGATGTTCTAGGCAGAGAATATAGCACAGGAACTAGAAAGCAAGGAAATGGGTGGAGAATAGGAAGAAAGAGTAATCAACATTTATTGAGTGCTCACTATATGCCAGGCGCTTAGCTGAGGCTTCAACCAAGTCATCCCATTTAATCCTCCTAGTAACTTTTTCCAGTTTAGAAAACTAAGGCCTAGAGTATTTAAATAGCTTGCCTGCGGATGTTCACCAAGTCATCCCATTTAATCCTCCTAGTAACTTTTTCCAGTTTAGAAAACTAAGGCCTAGAGCATTTAAATAGCTTGCCTGAGGATGTTCAAGTGGTAAGAGTTGAGATTTGAACCCAAGACAGTCCGATTCCAAATCTCAAATTTTAGCCTCTGAGCAGCCTTTAGCTTAGAGCAAATATATTTGAAGGGGGAAAGGATTAGAGCAAATATATTTGAAGGGGAAAAGGATTCATTTGAAGATGTAAAGTTTAGAAAAAAGTGATTTGGTGCTGATGGAAAAAAGGACCTTGAGTGCTGGGCTAATTACTATGTAAGCAGCAGGGAGCCATTGAAGTTGTTTAATGGGGTGTAACGTGGTCACAGCAGGACTTCCACCTGTTACTGCAAAAGCTTTTGCGTTCACCACTGTGTGCCAGACACTATCCCAGATGCCTGCCACCCCCGTCCTTATTTAATCCTCATAACAACCCTATGAGATAGGTGCTATTGATGCCCCTTCTACTGATAAGGAAACTGAGTACAAGCTTAGGGAGGCTAAATGACTTCCTAGAAGTGGAGTTGAGTATCAATGTGGGAATGAACTTGAGGTCAGAGGCAGAGCTGTAAGTCAGGCCACTGCAGGAACCATGAGAGAGAGTGTTGATACAGAGAGCAGAGGGAAGGAAGGGATGCATGCAAGAGAGTTGGGGTGCAGCTGAAGGGGCCGAGAGAGGGCGTCCTGTGGCAGAGACTTCTAACTTCCACCATGTAGGAAGAAGCCTGGGGAGAAGCCTGGGGAGTGTAAGAGGAAGAGGGAGGAAGTCTCCTTCCTTTTCAGCCCCACACACAGACTTGAAGGGTTAGGTTGGTATGTTCTGCCCACGGGTGGGGCTGAAGGCCTGAGCTCAGGCCAGGTGTCAGGGCTGGACTTAGAAATGGGCAAAATCCTGGAGGATTAAAGATGGTAAGGGAAGAGTGTGTGGAAGCTGGGACCTGGGGCCATAGACAGAGAAACACAAGGAAGTCAGTGAACACTTAGATCCAAGGCAGCGTGGAATGATGGAGGTCAAGCAGGGACATGTGGGTGGGTGGTCAGTGGGCTGGATGCCTCAGGAGGAGCTGGATGATGGAGAGATTTCTGGACGTGGCAAATCCTGGTCCCTGGACATCTCTTGTACCCTTTACCCTTGCTGCTGGAGTCAACCCCACCTGAGGCAGCTCCCATTTTCCTCGTTCAGAAAATGAATAAAAATCACTATAATTGGCATAAATTTGCCTGCGAAAAAGAAGTAGAATAATGTGAAAATACAGTGGGTTTTTAATTTCATTTTCTCTTCATGTGAAAAGAAAAGAAAAACCTGTTGGCTTATACTTGGATATCTAGTCCTTTGCGTTCCACCTTCTTTGAGTCTCACTGTGACACAACAGGGCTTGGCATCCCGGAAATAGAAATAACAAACAAGACCCCTCCTGGCTCATAACAATCTTAGTGTCAAAATCAGACAAAGAAGGGCCGGCCCGGTGGCGCACTGGATAGTGCACCGCTTTGGAAGCGCGGCGGCGCTCCTGTCCGAGGGTTCGGATCCCACGTATAGACCGGTTCCCACTCACTGGTTGAGCGAGGCGCGGGAGCAACACTGAGGCTTGCAATCCCGTTGCCGGTCCCGGTCCGGTACGGGGGCAACACTGAGGGTTGCGATCCGTTGCCGGACACGGAAAAAAGACAAAAGACAAAAAAAAAAAAAAATCAAAGTGAAGAAGACTCTCTTCTGGTTAGCTCAGTTGGTTAGAGCACTCTGGTTAGAACATCAAGATCCAGGGTTCGATCCCTCTGCAGCCAGCTGCCAAAATAAATAAATAAAGTGAAGAGAGGAGAAAGAATAAGAGAGACCTGTGCCTAAGTTTATCCTAAATTAGGTCATCATGGCCAGTCAGGGCCAATATTAATTCTTTACCACTCATACAATGCACAAGATATTTGTTTTCTTTCTTTCTTAACCTTTAAACTATGTCTTCTCCTTAAGAACTCTTGGATCACTTCATGCTTTCAATAGTTTAACTGTAACTTAACTATAACTATATCTTAACTATATCTAATAACATCTTACCTAGGTAAATATACACAATGCACCTTCTACCAATGTCTTTAAGTCTTTTTAAGGCAACAAAAAGACATTATCTGATGAAGGTCAAAAGCAGAAACAAAACTGCAGTGTCTTGTGTGTTTAATGTTATTTCACGTAGAAATAAAAAATTTTTCCCAACCAAAAACAAATTAGTTGCCCCTGCATTCCTTATATTCCAACTCACATATTTAGCTATGAACTTCTACAGGCTCCAGTACAATGAAGCTTCTCTTCTTACTACTTCCTGGGGTTCTCATGAAGTACAAAAAATAAGACTCGGATTCTGAAATAGTGTCCCCCAAACTTCTGAAAAACAGGTAAAAGCTGGAACTGAAATTCTCTTCTTCCTAACTCTGTTCCACACAGATTCCAAAGGAAGCTGATTGCTGCAGCTTCAGAAGAGAGGATTGTTATAATGAAGCCCTCCAAAAAAAAAGAAAAAGGTTCTCCCCCCACACCAAGATAATGTAAAATTAGTATTCTTACAAGGATGATGCAATCCTAAGCAATTCAACTCAGTGTCCATCTTACCCACCACCTGGACTAAAATGATATAATGCCAACTGCCTGTACTAGTATCCATTACACTGAAGGCACTTCATAATAGCAAAAAGGGTACACAATCTAAACATCCATCATCTGACAACTAGTAAAATACAAGATGGTGTATTCATACCATGGAACAGTATTTGGCAATAAAGAGGAATGAAATAATAATATATTCTACAACATGGATGAACCTTGAAAATCTCATGCTAAGTGAAAGAAGCCAGTCACAAAAACCCATATATTGTACAATCACATTTGTAGGAAATGTCCAGAATAGGCAAAAGTATTAAGTAGATTAATAGAAATCTGGGGTTGGGGGTAGGCATGGATTAACTGTAAACAAGAAGTTCCATCTATTGGATGTTGATGGAAATGTTCTAAAATTGGTTGTAGTGATGGCTGCACAACTCAGTAAATTTACTAAAAATTGTTAAACTGTATACTTAAAACAGCATGTATATTATACCTCAATAAAGTTACTCTTGTTGTTGTAAAAGATGACTATGCCACTTGTAGAAGAGCAAATACTATGTAGGAGTGTGATTTAGGACAATCCCATGGCCAATATTAAATGTAAAATAGACCACAGTAAGACTTTAAGTGTTTCCATATGCCTCGCAAATAAACATACACTTTGTGTCTCGTTTTTTTTTTTTTTTTTTTTTTTTTTTTTTTTTTTT
>NW_007732094.1:61835-69071 GCF_000696425.1 Galeopterus variegatus | reverse complement strand
TTTTTTTTTTTTTTTTTTTTTTTTGTCTTTTGTCTTTTTCCGTGTCCGGCAACGGATCGCAACCCTCAGTGTTGCCCCCATACCGGACCGGGGACCAGCAACGGGATTGCAACCCTCGGTGCTGCTCCCGCGCCTCGTTCAAACGGATCGCAACCCTCAGTGTTGCCCCCATACCGGACTGGGGACCAGCAACGGGATTGCAACCCTCGGTGCTGCTCCCGCGCCTCGCTCACGGGCGGGAACCGGTCTGTATGTGGGATCCGAACCCTCGGGAGGGAGCGCCGCCGCGCTTCCCAAGCGGTGCACTATCCAGTGCGCCACCGGGCCGGCCCTGTGTCTCGTTTTTAAAGATCTGTTTCTCTATCCTTTTCTTTCCCATAAATGCTATTCCTGCAGTAGCTCACAAAGGAGTCCCTTCAACCCAGAGTTGCCTCTAAACAAAGACTTTCTCCTTGAAGCAGAATGGAGGAAGCTACTGATTTCCCTGAAACCCGTCGTTCTACCATCATCACCTGAATGGTAAAATTAGTAATTTGCTGAGGATTTACAATGTTCCAGGCACTATGATAAGCACTTTACATGCATTATTCTCCTTATTCCCATTTTAATGAGGCTTTAAAAGTTAATCAATTTGCCATGTAAGAGTGTCAGAGAAGAGGTCTCAACCAAGCTGTCTGGCACCAGCATCCCACGCTCAGCTGTACTGTACCATGACATGTAATCATAGGTCAAATGAATTTTACTGGTGAAATTACTCAATGTTTCTACAGTTTAATCTTTTTCCTCCTCCAAATTTAACTGTCCCTTTGGAAAAAAACTAAATTATAAAAAAGATTTCCTCGGGTTTGGGATAAGTCTGAAAGTAAGTAAACTCTTCTAAATGCAAACTGAGTGACACATCTTAAACTACATATGACAATTTCACATTTCAGTTAGCAACTATATTCTAAAATAAAGGAAAACAATGTGTTTTATATAAGAAATATTGTGCTTATAAATCAGGCCTGAAACTACTTCACTTGAAAAAACACAGGAAATCTCATTTCCCCATTTCACAATTGCAAGTGCAGATTATTTACAATGCCCAGGCCAATTTCAGAAAAACATGGTGCTATGGATTGAATGTTCCCCCCAAACCCACTGAACCTTAATCTCCATTGTAACTGTTGAGGGTGGGAAATCCTATTATGATCAGTGAAAGGGGGGGACTTGAAGAGGTGATTAGATTGTGAGGACCATGCCATAGTGAAAGGATGGATCAATTTGATGGTTTAACGATGGTCATGGGCATGGTTCGGATGGCTTTAAAAGGAGACACTCTCTCTGCTCAGCCACCTGTCATGTGATACCCTGTGTTGTTGTCACCAACCACCAACAAGGCCCTCACAACACGTATTCCCTAGGCTTTGGACTTCCCAGCCTCTGAAACTGTCAGCAATATTGTTTATTTACAAATTACCCAGTTTCAGGTATTTATGTTATAAGCAATGGAAAGGGACAAACTAATACACATGGCCTAGAGCCATTAATCTCTCTAGTAAGTCTGGAAGTTTGGCCCCTGATTTACTCACACAAAGACAATCTGTCCATATAATAGGTGTTAATCTGCTTAACACCTTGCAGCTTCCTCACTAATTGAGGACTCTTCTCAATTAGGTGAGTTAGTTATTTCAGACTCTCCTGTGGAAGGAGAGCTTCTGAGGCTACAATATTACAATGTAATCCAAGGTTCACAAAATTCAGTCCTTTAAATCTTTCCAAATACTGAAAAGCATATCAATAGATCTCCTAAAACATTTATAAGAAGTAACAACCCTTACACCCCTATAAGAAGTATCCAATCTGGTGGTATAGCCTGAAATAAAACTTCTTTCATTCTTATGTTTTATCTTAACATGTTTCCCCCCATTAAGCAAGTATAATTTCCCAGAATGTACCCCAGCTTTACTCTCTGGCTTCAATTACCTGCACCCAATTTGAGAAGAATGCAATTTAGCATGTACTTTGTAAAAATTAATTTTAGTTTTAGGATTCCAAGAAGAAAATGAGAGATTTGAAGCAATTGATACAAAAGGGTTAGAAAAGGGGACAAGTTAGTGAAATTGCCAAAAGGCATGTTCTCTTTTGATAACAAAGAAAAAGAATGAGAAACTCCAGGAAAAATGAAAACACTACAAATTTCCCTACAAATATGAACTTTCTCTTTCAAGTGGTACTTGGGTTCACTTTAAACCCATGAAGGAGACATGGAATCCTAGACACTATTTTGCTTCTCAATTAAAATAATAGAAACAATGCTTATTGGTTTTTCAACTTTTATTGTCAACTTAAAGTCAAAACTTGCAAGGACACAGATAATTATAAAATATATTATCGATCTGGACAATTCAAAGCAAAGCAGAATGTAGAGAAAGTGAAGGAAAATGGTCAGGGCCCCTCAAATGTTCAGAATCTTGCCAAGCATTTGATGTAAATATGCACGTGCACCCAGGTGTTCCTTGGTTATTGTCTAATGTAACTGCACATGTGCACCCAGGAGTCCTGGATTATGGACTTAAGTATAAAGGACGAGTGGCTCTGATCTACAGTGCTCCCTACCCCCAGGATGCATGAGGGGGAGGGGGGGGGAGCATGGGGAGGCCACTACTGCTGCTGGAGGCTGTTGCTGCAAGTTATTGCTGCCAATGCCCCCAGGATGCCCTGAGAGGCCACCACCGCTGCTGCTACTGCTGCTGCAAGCTGCTGCTGCTACTGCTGAGGACTAAGCTCATGTTGTCTGCCAATGGCTCCCAGGATCTTTCCCGATTACCTAGAGCATGGACCTGCATATGAGGGGTCTGGTGACCCAGCCTGGCATGTGAGGGGACTGTGACCCAACCTGGCATGTGGGGGGCCTGTGACCCAGTCCATACAATGGGTTTGAAGGGTCTGTGGGCCCTAACCCCTAGCCCTAGCAAGACAATTGCCCTAGCCAGACAATCAGTGTAGCTATTGCTGTAACCCAACACAGAACTAATAGTCAGAGGGTAGAGGAGAGTGAGGAGGTGAAAGAGTAAGAATAAATATATTACCGTCTTAGACCATGAGAATTTGATGGGAAAAGAATATTTTAAATATTTAATATTGATTATGTATTATTAAATGTATTATAAAGATATCTAAATTTTCTAAATAGAAGAAATACAAACATCAAAACTAAACGGAAATGTAAAAGAGTATACACTATTTGATTACATTTATATAAAATTCAAAAGCAGGCAAGACAAATGCATGGTGTTAGACCTCAGAATAGTGTGAACTTATGAGGGAGGTAGTAGCTGACAGGAGGGGGCTTCTGGAGTGCTGGCACTGTTGTCTCTTGCTGTGTTACACAAATATGTGGTTCACTTCATGAAAATGCATTGAATGTCTACCCTTTTCAATCTGTTATACTCCAATAACAATTTTTAGGAAGAATTAAAGAAAGAGGAGGGGAAGGAAGGTAGGGAAAATAGAAGTGAGTTCAAATTCAATAGTCTAATGCTGATAAATCTGGAAATCATAGAACAAGCCTATTATTTATAAGAGCTAAAACAAATATTGTCTTTGCAAATTGTTAATATTGTGTCCGTGCTTGTGATTTTTTTTTTTTTTTTGGTGACAGGTAAGGGGATCGCAACCCTTGGTGTGGTTGTCACCCACACCACACTCAGCCAGTGAGCGCACCGGCCACCCCTACATAGGATCCGAACCCGCGGCCATGGCACTCCTAGTGCCACCAGGCTCCCAGCGCTGCACTCTCCCGAGTGAGCCACGGGTCGGCCCATGTGCTTGTGATTTTTGATAGCCCTGAGCAAAGTAAGGGTTCACACTCAGATTTGTATTTAGTTTGAGTGATTAGAGCTGCATACTCAATATACATCTGTTTCCTTTGCAAATATATCCTAGTCCTGGACCAGTTCCACACGAATTTCATGTTTTTTCTGGACTACCAAAAGATTAAATACCTATCACGATTAAATATTTAAACGAGTAAGCTATTTGTATATGTCAAAAATAGAACTCTATTTAGGATTTCCCTGAGGTTATCCTTTGGACTAGATATTAAAAAGTTCATATCAGGGAGATGAGGAGCTGGAGAGACAAATATAACAAATAATAAAAAAAGCTCTGTAATTGCTAGAATGTTACCACAAAGGGCAGTTACCTATTCAAACAATAATTAGCAACAGAAAACATATGCAAGTAATAGAATACAAAATATCTTTTTAATCTTGCCACTAATAATACTCTTAACTATTATAATTAATTCCTCTACCATTGGATATTACACTGGATACAATGTCAATAACTAGAACATTTTGAAAAAAATCAGACCATCACAAAAATCTTACAATTGAAGTTTAAAATTTCTTCATCCCCTTAAATTTTCAATGATCTAATATCTACATTCTTTTGTAGGAAGACCCACTTTTAATACTCTATAGAAGTGGGGCTGGCCAGTCAGTACAGTTGGCTAGAGCACAGCCTAATAACAACAAGGTCATGGATTTGGATACCCATACCAGCCAGCCGTAACACATGTGCACACAAGCATGTGCATACACACACACACATAAAATTCCATAAAAGTCAAATTTCCTTCACTGATGCAGCATTCAAGGAAACCTCAATCAAAATACCAACAATAATTTTTCCAGAAAATTACTAATAGACTTCAAAGTACACTAGGAAATGTAATCAGATGTGAATAGCTATGAAAATTCCAAAAATGGAAAGGAATGATAAAGAATCTGCCTGTACTTTAAGACACATAATGATACAGTGAAACAGTATGCTGCTATTGGCAGAAGACACAATCAATGGAACAGAAGAGAGTTCAACAATAGACCCAAGAATATGATGGAATTTAGACACAGCATTCAAATCAGTGAAGAAAAGATCAATGATTTAATAAATTATGTTTTTGGTTTGGTGGCTGACCTATAGGGGGATGATTTAATAAATTATGTTGAAACAATTGTCTAGCCTTTTGCTTTAAATTTTTGCTTTAAAAAAATGACTCTCTGGGTGCAAAATTACAGGTAAGTAGAAAGAATACGTTCTGGTGTTTAAGGTTACTATAGACAATAATCCTGTACTGTGTGTATTTCTAAATAACTAAAAAAGAAGGACCTTGAATATATTCACCAAAAAGAAAAGATAAATATTTAGGTGATGGATATGCTATCTACCCTAAGTGAATCATTGCACAATATATGCATGTACTGAAAGAACACATTGCACCCCACAAATATGTACAATTAAAAATAATTTTTTTAAAAAATGGCTCTCATATCCCCCATCCTTTAATTTTCTTATTAATATGGAAATGTACAACATATATTTCATAGTCAAATTAATTACAGATGGATCCAAAAACTAAAATGCCAAAGATGTAAAATGGGTTGCAAGTTAAGTGGGCCAAGCAGCTAACCTAATGTGTGAATCCAGCTGTGCAGGAATTATAATGAACTGAAAAGCATCTGTGCTTTCCCAACATTTTTCCCCCCCACATCAAGTCTCTCTCAGGCAAACCAACAAAGCAGATATCTGCAGGAGGAAATTAGGTGAGAGTCCTGGTTGACCTGTATGTAGGCTGAGGGGGAAATCAACATCTTGGCACAATTGAAAAGCTTTGATGGCATACCCCTTGGGGAGTTCTGAATGAGAAAGCTCATGTCCTGTCTAAAGGAGCTGTGGCTATTTATTTCTGTCTGAGCATAGCTATATGGCAATGAAGGCCAGTGTTGTTAAACCCTAAATTTTTCAAGAAAAGACAGACATCTAGATCGTTATGTAAAAGGCACTGGCAGATTATTTCTGTTATCTGAAGGCACCAACCAACCAAAACCCATATGTTGACCAGATCTGTCCCACAGGCCATCAGCTTAGAAGTTCTAATTTAAATGCAAAAAAATGAAATCATACAAGTGCCAGCAAAGAACACATGACATTATCTTCACAATCTTGGAGTAGGAAAGACCTTTCTAAGCACAATCAAAACCAGAATCCATAAAGGACAAGACATTTAACTACATAAAAATTTAAAACTTGTGTGTAACTGAACTTTCTGAACAAACTGAAAGACAAATGACAACAGTTTTCCCCTCAGGCTCTGGCAGAATGTGGATTGCTGCAGTCTGGGTCACATGTCTTCCCTTTGGTGGGGGAGGAGAGTGTCCCAAATTAAACAATAATACCGCCATGGCCACCAGGAATTGAAGAATTTCCTAAATGAAACAGAAAGGGGGAGGAAGTAGGAAAGTATTCAGGATGGTCCCGGATTATAAGCACCATCATCTGCTCTATTACTCAATATAAATACTAGTTGAGTAAATTCAAATTTATATTTCTTATACTCTAATATGTTTTTGAATAGCTAACAGTTTAGATAAAAACTAATCAGTGATATTAAGAATTCTTTCTGGATGTCAGAGTTATTCTTTAAAACTGCTTCAGAATCCCTCGACCAACAATGATCACTTAGAATATGCAAGAAGGCACTGAACTGTTTGTGCACAGTCTGAGGGAGAGACATGAAAGGGGTAAAATACAAATATGAAGAATTCCCTCCCTCAAGGCTCTTTTAATGAGGTGGACTTATCGTGACACTTGTTTCAGCACAGGCTGAATAACTGTACATTTTCCAAAATCAGTGCAATAGGGACCAGTATTTTGAACACAGAATTAGGATGCTGATCTAATCCAACATCCACATTTCAAAGAAATGAGTTAAAAGACTCAAAGATTGCTAGGTTTAAGAAAATATGTAGCCAGCCTAAAAGGTTTGACTTCACAAAGAGAAAATTTAAATTTTCAAAAAATTTCCTGCACCAGAGAGTTCTTAAGTTGAAAAAAAGGAAAAGGAGCAAACTTATTCTCTGAGAAGTGGATTTTAAAATTACATATCACCATGTCTTTGAATCACAGATTCCAAACTTACCTGTTGCCACTGCTGTTGACCCTTTCAGTAAATGCCATTGCTGCCAGTCAGTGGGAAGTGGCAAGACTGTTCATCTGAAAGAGAAATAGCATCCTGTAAGGAGGTATACATGACCTGTGAAGCCTTATTGGAGACAGACTTCAAAGTTCTCACTTAAATTAGAGAATAGTTCTTCACCAACTCCAAGTTGCATGAACAAACTGACTAGCACATTTCAAAGACCAAATGCACTTTTTTTTTTTTTTTTTTTTTTTTTTTTTTTTTTTTTTCCT
>NW_007732094.1:48685-61771 GCF_000696425.1 Galeopterus variegatus | reverse complement strand
CACCATGTCTTTGAATCACAGATTCCAAACTTACCTGTTGCCACTGCTGTTGACCCTTTCAGTAAATGCCATTGCTGCCAGTCAGTGGGAAGTGGCAAGACTGTTCATCTGAAAGAGAAATAGCATCCTGTAAGGAGGTATACATGACCTGTGAAGCCTTATTGGAGACAGACTTCAAAGTTCTCACTTAAATTAGAGAATAGTTCTTCACCAACTCCAAGTTGCATGAACAAACTGACTAGCACATTTCAAAGACCAAATGCACTTTTTTTTTTTTTTTTTTTTGTCTTTTGTCTTTTTCCGTGTCCGGCAACGGATCGCAAACCTCAGTGTCGCCCCCGTACCGGACCGGGGACCGGCAACGGGATCGCAACCCTTGGTGTCGCTCCCGCGCCTCGCTCAGCCAGTGAGCGGGAACCGGTCTGTATGTGGGATCCGAACCCTCGGCCACCGCGCTTCCCAAGCGTCGCACTTATCCAGTGCGCCACCGGGCCGGCCCGACCAAATGCACTTTTAATTTTGAGGCTGCACTCAGTTGTTTCAGCAAGAAAAAAAATTCAGCACAATTTTATCATGGGAAGGAGAAAAAGAAATAACATTTTCCTATGTCTACTTTGAGCATCATGTGAAGCCCTTTTTAAAATATTTCATGTAAACATTAGAATAAATTTGCAAGGTAGATACTAATACTCCATTTTATAGATAAGAAAAGGGAGACTTAGTTTTAAGTAGTTTGCCTGAGGTCAGAGGCGTGCTGGCATCCTCACTAGAACTGAAAGGAAGAAAGGTAAAAAAGAGTCAAGTATGCAAGAGAAAGGACATCAGTGGGTGATCTTCACATAAGAATGTTACCCTTAAAACAAAGTGAGTCCCAGTAACAACCAATCTTAAGATTCCACTCATAAAAAGTACTTAACCCTAAAAAAAAAAAATCTTGAGCAATCCTCTCCAAACAAGACTGGATTTTGAAGAAAAAAAATTGTTGCCCAGGGCCAGCCTGTGACTCACTCGGGAGAGTGCGGTGCTGACAACACCAAGTCAAGGGTTAAGATCCCCTTACCGGTCATCTTAAAAAAAAAAAAAATTGTTGCCCAGGGCCAGCCTGTGACTCACTCGGGAGAGTGCGGTGCTGACAACACCAAGTCAAGGGTTAAGATCCCCTTACCGGTCATCTTAAAAAAAAAAAAAATTGTTGCCCAGTTTGGGCAGATAGCCTGGGTAATATCTTGTATATCTCCATAAACAACCTCTCTCTGGTTAACACTATCAACAGCTGTTTCCTTTTTCCCTCTCTTGTATGTATTTGTAAATAGACTGACTGCACTTATCCTAACTTGCTTTAAATAGTTTCAGTTCCCCCCCACACACACACAAACATCCTTAAAACAAAGGTATGTTACTAAATTATCTTATTACAGGCAAACTACTTAATACAAATGGAAACATTACATTAAATCTGTAATCATCTTAACTTGCCTGTTATGTTTAAAAGGCTCTTACAAAATTTGGCTAAGACTGAAACACTGAATATAGTCCTTCACAGCTCTGCTCTCACTTCTGATAAAGTCTTTTATCTCCCTCCCCATGAAATTGAAATTGACTTGCTAACTACAATGTTTCCATACTAGCGAATATCATTTTTTCACGATATCTCCTCTCCCAATAGATTGCAACATGGATGTTGCAAATATTCTAGTCAAAATTCACACTAGCAGAGCCCTAAGTTTTTCAGGGTCAAACATCTTGGAGTCACTCCTCCAAGCAGCTAGTGGTCCTAGGCAAGTTTCCTAAATTCTCCAACTCAATCCCCACTTATCTCCTCCCCTTTCTCCATCAATTGCTCTTTTTTCTCCTTCTCCTTCCCCACCCCCTTCTTTGTTGCTCTCACTTTCCCTTCCTCCCTCCCCCTTTGTTACTCTCACTTTGTCTCTCTTGACATGCAGGGCTGGCACACAGTAAGTGATCAATAAAATAGTATTGTATTCGTGTTGGCATTATTAACACTTCTGTAAAGGCATCTGCCATGCTTTGAATGTGTCCTCCAAAGTTCACGTGTTGGAAACTTAACCTCCAATGCAACAGTGTTGACAGGTGGAATCTTTAAGAGGCGATTAGATCATAAGGGTTCTATAAGGCTCCATGAATGGATTAACGTCACTGTCACAGGAGAGAGATTGGGTTAACTATAGCTACAGTGGGTTTGTTACAAAGGCACATTTGGTGCTCACTTGTGCACACATTCTCTCTCTCTCTCTCAACTTCTGCCATGGGAATGATGCAGCAAGAAGGCCCTCACCAGATGTCGGCGCCTTGATACTGGATTTCCCAGTTTCCAGAACTGTGAGAAATAATTTTCTTTTCTTTATAAATTACCCAGTCTGTGGTTTTCTGCTATAGCAACACAAAAGAGACTAAGCCAGCATCCAAACAGTCTCCAGAGGCAGTCCCCCACATGTCCCTCTCAATGAAGATGCTCAACCGGCTTGCAACCTAACAGTGCCCACCCAAAGATCCTTGGTGAAGAGTCAGAACAACAGTAAGGAAGGAGGCAGGTTGGGCTGTTGATGGACGCCAATCTGAAAGAGCGGTCCTGAGTTCAAGTGTTTAGAACTAACAACTATTTTCTGAGCATCTGCTCTAAGCCAGGTGCTGAAAATAGAGAGTGAAGAAAACGCTCTTGCACCCCTGGGCTTACATAACGACAAAGAAGCAGACACGTATGTGAAATATATTAATGTTAGATATTAAAAGGTGCTACAGAGAAAAACTAGAGTATAGAGTGCCAGAGAGGAATCGAGATAGCAAGTTGCAATTTTATATAGGGTGGTCAAAGGGAGAATGTAACATTTGAGAAAAAACTTAAAGGATGAGGAGCAAGCTCTGCAGATCTGTAGTGAAAAACTGTCCCAGAAACAGATAAGTAGAAGACTGAAGAAGTGAGCAAACTCCTGGGTCACCCCACTCAGGAACCTCACAGCTTCTTAGGTGGGTGTATGGGTGGAGCACAAAATGAAAGAGACCACAACCTCTGAAGAATCCGGCCCTGATCCCAGGCACAGCCCCCAGGCACAACCAGGCACCTTTCATGAAACTCAAATCCCTAACTTTGCTGGGAGGCAGGATTCTTCCCCACAAAGGTTGGGGCAGGGAGACTGCATCACCAGATGATTGACTGTTACCTCAGTTATGTCTCACAAGAAAGACCAAAATCAGCCTACAAACTGCTGCTTAGGGTGCTGATGAATGATCTACACAGCTGTATGGAGAAGCTATGCAACTCAGATGAGGTTAGGATAGGTTAGGTTAGAATGGAGGCCTGTCAGAATCAAAATGTTATTACTCTAAACCAATGCTAAGAAAGAAATTTAGTATATGCTTTAGTTTAGCAATTCTCCTTCAAGGAATCACTCCTAAAAACATAGTTGCAGGTATACTAGAAGGTATGTGCAATTATTGTTTATAGTAGTAAGGAAACTGGTAAGAATCTAATACATACCACCAGAGAAATGATCAAATTATTTATGGTATGAGATACAAGGTAACATCAAAAAGAATCAGGTAGGTTTATCTAAACAAGACCTGAATAAAATGTACAATGTGACCCAATTTGTTTAAAAGAAAAGGCTTTGGCCGGCCTGGTGGCGCACTGCGACAGTGCGCCGCTTGGGAGTGCGGCGGCGCTCCCGCCGAGGGTTCAGATCCCACATAAAGACCGGTTCCCGCTCACTGGCTGAGCGAGGTGCGGGCGCAGCACTGAGGGTTGCGATCCCGTTGCCGGTCCCGGTCCGGTACAGGCACGACACTGAGGGTTGCGATCTGTTGCCGGACACGACAAAAGACCAAAAAAAAAAAAAAGAAAGAAAGAAAAGGCTTTATTTTTATGTTTAAGTTTATGTGCAACACCACACATCACACACACACATAACTTGGAATAACATATACTAAACTTTCTGGAAAGGGAAGAGATTTGGAGGATGAAGCCAGAGCAGGAGATGTGAAAGGACATTTTCACCTTTTATTCTATATGCTATGAACCGTTCACTATAATTTTTAATGAATGTATTTGTTAATTTATAAAATTAAAATGCTTAATTTTTTTCTTTCAATATAGGGGTTAGGGGATAGGCACTGGCCTATAAATACTGAAATTGGGAGATCTTCCTGAAGTTTTTATACATTTTTATATTGATTTCACTAGATTATACAGAAAAAAAACAGAATAACTGGGGGTGGGGGGGGATGGAGGGCAGTTAAGAACCTTCCCATTAAGAAAGCAGGGAAAATACCAACTTGGCCCTATTTAAAAACAGAGTAGTGCTGTCTAGCAGAAGGAGGCTAGGCTCAAGTGAGCTGCATGATTACCTTCGGCAGGCTAAGCTCTATCAGCCTCAGTGCTCCCATCTGTAAAATGCAGAACAGTCCCCTATCTTACAGAGGTACTGAAAAGAGTGGATTATATTACCTAGCTAAAATGCCTAGCACACTGACATATCAAAGGCATTCAATACAGAGCAGCTCTTACTAAGTCAGCAATAGCCACATTAAATTTTAAGTAAGTGACAAAGATTATGCTTCGTTCAGGAATGCACCCTGCCAGATCTACTTAAGTGACCCTTCTACAGTCCTTCCACCCTCCCACAACCTAAATTCATTCAAATCAAAATGGTGTGTGTATCAAACATTCTCCCAAAAATAGCAGGTAAAACAACCCAAGTCTAGAAAGATAGGCAGGTAGTCTGATAGTTTGTTTTACAGATTCTCACACCACACACATATGGGGGGTGGGGGGGAAATGTTTCCAAATATTCTGTTCTAGGTCATTAAATGCTTCCATGCTTCCAAAATCTAGTACATTCTGGGAAACCTATTCTCAGGAGTCTTTAAGACATGCTGGTAAAAGGCCTGCTTTGCAACTAGCTATATGACCTCAAGAAAATAACTGTTTTTCTCTAAAATCTCAGCTTTCTCATCAGTAATATGGGGCTTCATGGGGTTGTTGTAGGGTTACATAAAGTGATTGTAAAATTTTTAGCACAATGACTGGCTCATGGTAAACACTCTGTAAACATTAGTAGTTGTTGTTCTAGTTATTTTTTGGCCAACCAAACGACATGCGTGGGACACTCCACACATTAGGGAAACTTTCAACTGGACAAACAGAGCTAGCTAGGTCTCAAGGTTTACGACCATGACCTAGTTTCCAGAGGAGAATATGAGGAAAATCACTCTGTCCACAGGCCTCTTGGACTGCTCAGTTCCTGGTCATCTTGACTTCCCCTTTACCCACACATACCTTTTGGGAATAACAGTCTCTCGGTAACAGGCAATGTGCCAGGGGTGAGTAATGGGTCATAACTCTGTTTTAGTCTGATTCTCCAAAACTCTACCTGTATTAGTCCATTTTGTGTTGCTATAACAAAATACTTGGAACTGGGTAATTTATAAAGAAAATGAAATTTATTGCTTACAGTTTCTGAGGCTGGAAGTCCAAAGTCCATCTGGTGATGGCAACAGTGATGCAGGGGTCTCACACTGCAAGATGGTGGAAGCAGAGAGAGCAGAGAGAGAGAAAGACAGATTCTCCTCTCTCTTCTTTTAAAGTCCTCAGAACCATGCCCCTGACCACCATTTTTAATCCATTCACTACTGCATGGTCCTACGATCCAATCACCTCTTCAAGGCCCCACCTTACAATTACCATAAAAGGATTTCCGACCCTTTTTACAGTCCCAGTGGGGGCTAAGTTCCTAAAACATAAAACTTGGGGGACACAACTCAAGCTTCAGGGAGTTTCGGGGGGATGGAATTAAACCCACTACACCACCCCACCCAGATCATAAGCTCCCACGACGCCGAACTGACTTGACCACCTACAGTTCCTCTAGCTCTCCAATTCCATGTGGACCTCACAAGCTTAGAAATCCAAAATGGAATACAATTTCCCCCACTATCTCTTTTCCACTTCAAAGCCTTGTTCAGTGGGGTTCTGGTGCTATCCCACACACAAGCACACACCCCACATCTTGTTGGTTCCCTCTCATCTTCAGTTCTCAGCTCAATGATACATTCTCAGAGAGCCCTTCCCTGATTCCCAAAGCAAATGTAGCCCTGCTGTGTCCTCAACCACTGTCCAGCCAATCTGCTCTCTGTTCCATTATACTCATTCTATTGGTAGGAATGTGTTTAGATGCAAGTAACAACTGCTTAAATTAACAGATTTATGCTTCTCATATAGCAAGTCTAGAAGAGGATGGCTACTAGTACTGTAGTCCCCTCTTATCCATGTTTTCACTTTCCATGGTTTCAGTTACCGGTGGTACAGTACAACACATTTTTTGAGAGACAGAGACCACATTCACATAACTTTTATTACAGTGTATTGTTATAACTGTTCTGTTTTATTAATAGCTATTGCCGTTAGTCTCTCACTGCACCTAATCTATAAATTAAACTTTATCATAGGTATGTATATACAGGAAAAAACAACATATATGGCCTGGTACCATCTGTGGTTTCAGGCATACTCTGGGGGTCTTGGAACATATCCCCCAAGGATAAGGGGGGACTGCTGTATAGTTTTAGCTATTCAATAAGGGCATCAGGAATTCTGGCTTTTTCTGCTCTGCCATATTTAGCATGTCATCTTTATGCTTGCCATCTTATGGCACAAAAAGATTGCTGCCATAACCAGACATCTCATTCACATTCAAGGCAGGAATAGGATGAGAGGAGGAGTGTGGTTGGACCTTCGGTCAGGAAAGGAATATCCTTCCCCAAAACGTTGGCTATCAAAAAACCAGAACTAGGTCACCTGGCCTCTTTTAGCTTCAGGGAGACAGGTAAATCAGGATACAAATTGTCATCACTGGCTGGGAACAAATATGATCTATAACGTAAGGGTAGGCAAATGTAGTCTCTTAGCAATTAAGGTTCTTTTAGCAACAAGAACAAATAGGAATGGGTATTGGGTAGAAAAATAATAGTGTTGGCCACACTGTTTTTTTTTTTTTAATAGTACTTAACACTACCTAAAATTAACTTATGCAAAATAAATAAGTAAATAAGTAAATAGTTGTTGCTGATCTCCCCTCAATGGAGTGCAAGCTCCATGTCCAGTTTTTAAATATACATCCTCAGGGTCTGTATTTAAAGTAAATGACCATCAACTTCCCATAGTAAGCAGACCTTATAGACACTGGAATACAGTGAGAATATTCTTGGGTATACTATGTCTTGGGCAAATTAACCACCAAATCTCAGTGGCTTGACAGAATAAAGGCTTATTTCATGTTCTTTATGTACATTGCATACTGGTGTACTGGGGTACAGACAAAGGTGGGGAGATTAGTTTCACATGGAGAAACTCAAGCTGTTGGAAGGTCTTACAATAGCCAGTCAAATGCTTCAGGAGTGAAGTAACATGTTACTCCTACTGAACAGAAGGAGTCACATGATTCTGTGTAACCATAAAGAGGCTGAGAAAAATGGGAGAGCATATGAATATTGGTAGGAAATGTCTCTGCCTCATTCCCCATGGGCTGGCAAAATGTCACACAATGTATAATTCCCATTTTAGATTTTGGACCTGTTATAGAGAAATTTCATGGAACAAACTCAAAATTTGCAATTTACTCAAAGTAAAGCAACTATTTCATGTCATAAGGCAATATCTATCATTAAAAAAAGAAAAAGAAAACACAATCTTTTCCTTTAGAGGTAATAATGGCAAACATTTATATAGTACCGACTATGTTCTGCTCCAAATATCTGGCAAATCTCAATATCTTTAATCTACTCAACTACCCAGTAAGGAAATAACTACTAGGTTGTTTACCTCATTGTTTAATTGAAAAATGGAAAAGTGTTCAGAAACAATTCTCTATGGGTCAGTGACATTTCTGCATGTTTTACAAATAAAAGCACCACTGAGGGCCGGCTCGTGGCTCACTCAGGAGAGTGCAGTGCTGATAACACCAAGGCCGCAGGTTCGGATCCTACGTAGGGATGGTCAGTTAGCTCACTGGATGAGCGTGGTGCTGACAACACCAAGCTAAGGGTTAAGATCCCCTTACCAGTCATCTCTTTTTTTAAAAAAAAAAAAGCGCCAACGGCCTTGTCCTAGATTATCTTTAAGGATGTTTCTATGGTGAACAGTGACACCTTCTAGAGCCAAGAGCAGCGTACTTACTACCTGGTATAATAGTCTTCCTCTGGAGCGAAGAGCAGACATTTCTATTATTATAAAAGGTTAGGATTCCTTAAACTCGGAATTCCTCTCCTGTAATGCAGCTCACTGTGTTTGCAGGTGTCACCTGGCTCTCTCTACACCACCCTTTGGAAAATGGGGCTTAGGAAACCAGTAGAAGAAAATATTGATACTCCGGCTACTGCTATTCTAATGAGTGATAAAGTCATTTCTCTATAACCCAGAAGTCCATGACAATGTGGCAAATTAGCTTGTTAGCTTCAAAGTAGGGTAAAATCTCAGCCTTCACAGTTCTTGACAAGAAGTTAAGCATTTGCCTAAGGTCTGACAGCTAGCAGGTGCCATATGCAAGATTCAAACCCAAGCTGTCTGCCTCAGAAACCTTGCTTTTAAACTCTGCTATACTGCTTTCTCAATGTGTGGTTCCAGAAATAGCAGCATCAATATCACCTGTGAACATGTTACAAATGCAAATTCTTGCACATAAACCCAGACCTACTGAATCAGAAACTCTCAGAGGTGGGAGAGAACACACATCTGTGTTTTCACAGTCTAGGAAATTCTGATGTACACTGTAAGTCTCAGAACCACTGCTATACTGCACATCTTCACTGCATCTATGATTGAAGGAAATTGTAGCTTCTTTGCATATAATTTTTAAAATTAAAGAAAACAGTAGGGGTATATCCTGATTTAAATAGGGATATGCTCTTTGAAGCTTATAAAATGAGCTTTTATCAATCAAATAATAGTTTTCGGACACTAAGGGAGCCAATCTGTAAGGCCCTGTATTTAACTTTCAGGAAGCTAGGGAGCCTTATATAGTGTAAATGAACACATGTATCTGTTAAATAGGTCTGCATAATATTTTCCTTTAGAGGCATGAATATATATCCAGAATGCTAAATGAAAATACTTGCTTTTTTATTCCCATAATAATAATCAGAAAGAATTACTTACCCAAAGAGAAACACTATTTATATTTTTGAGTCAAGCTGTAATTCTTGAAAAACAGGAAACCACATATCAACATAGCCAACAGAGTGTATCACAGTAGAAAGGGCACCAGGCTTTGAGTCAGAGTCAAGTCACTTAACTTCTTCAACTCAATTTCCTGATTTTTTTTTTTTTTTTTTTTTTTTTTTTTTTTTTTTTTTTTTTTTTCAATTTCCTGATTATAAAAAAGAAAATCAACTCCAACTTCAGAGTTGCAATTAGACTTAAATGATATGTCATGGAAAGGCCGTTAGTAAACAGTGAAGTGCTATGTGAATATAAGCTCCACCTACACAGGCCTTTTCTCTTTCTTGATCATGGTGTTATCACAATTTCTCCAATGCTTAAAGTACTGTCTAGCACGTAGAAGATGCTCAATACTTATGAGATATTAGGAATGAATATGAGATATTATACTAATGATGTAATCAATCCCTTCAAGCTCTACTTGTCACAATAATCTCAGTCTTTTAATAGGAAAAAGTCACTCTAATGAGAAATCCTTAATCATGTTTAAAATGGGCCAGATAATTTAAGAAAATCAGCTGATTTTCTTCCCCTGGAGAATACTACTCAAGGAGTTCTGTCCTAAAGCATAAGACAGAAACTCCTATTAGCAACCCTGATGGCCTTGAAGCCTCATGGTATCAAGTCTACAACAATCTGTTGTGCACATGTAACAGTGCATCAGGAATAAAGGATGTGTACCTACAAACAATCACACATTTCATATTCACTTTTACACTGTGGTAGAATTTCAGTAAATGGATTATCAGGTTTATGTGACCTATTTTTAGTAAAATCTGAGATTCAAGTCAGCAATATTAAATAAGCTCCTACCGTGTGTAAAAAAAGACTAGTAGAAAGCCATTGCCAATTAAATATCATTTGGGGGGGCCGGCCTGTGGCTCACTCGGGAGAGTGTGGTGCTGGTAAAAAAAAAAAAAACATTTGGGAAAACAAACCATTGTTGAATTTATAATTTAATGCGGAAAATGCCATTCATTTACAAAACTTTATATATTTATGGTAAATGCAGTTCTTTAATTTGTACTCTAATATACTTTCTCAATCTCCTGCAAAATTAGTTAACGGTCTAGAGCCTTGAAATAGGGTGACTTTAGGCTTTTAGCTTCAACAGACATGCTTAATGTAGTAAATGAATTCAGTTTCAAGGACAGCTTTCAATGTAAGGCTTTAATAGTAAGGAGAAAATCCCAGCTATGTTGCCATACCTTGAAAGAGACATCTTCAGGGTATATATTGTCCTCTGTCTATGTCTTATACTGACCCAAATATTTATATGTAAATTAGCTGTATCTTTTAAAAAGGTAACACAGAAGGCCATCTCAGGATTTGGGATTTTAACACGCAACTAAATTCATAGGGGATTATGCAAATTTTTTGATGAAAGACCACAAAGTAGAGTTGAGTATAAAACACAACTGCTTTTCGAAAAATATTGAAAACAAGTCTGCCTTTACTAAGCTTAATTTTTTCAACCATCTTTTCAACTCCCAAGGCAATATGTAACTTCAACTGAACAATCACATGGCTACAGTAACTTGTAGGCATGCCGGATAAAGATGCAACTCATGTATGTATCTTAATTGTCAAATTTAATCCAAAATTCAATTAAGTATCTTAGTAAAAAAAAAAAAAAGTAACTTTTAGCTCAACCAACTCTTTGCCAAAAGTCGGTTAAACCAGATAGGAAACAGGAGAGATAACCAGTTTTGATATAGTCTTATTACTCCATAATGAAACAATGACAAAAAAAACCCGCATGCACGTTCTGTTCTGCAACTTGTAGGCAAAAGCAATGTTTAAAATGACCTGGACTTTATTTTGCCATAAATTCTCAACCTCTGGATGACCTGTGTATTCTAATTTAACACATCGTGGTTCTTCAAAACAGTATTTTTGCAACTTTGAAGATTTTGGCAAATTACTAACGCCAAAGACAATACAAAATCAATTGCTATGGTGAATAAGACATATTAACTCTAATATGTAACAGTTCATTTTCTTCCTGCAGCTGAAAAGCAAAGAATTCACAGCAACATACCTCAAGTCCCACATCCCCAGCCTCATCATCCCTGAAAGCTGTATTTGAAAAATGAAAACAGTCCCCAATATTTAAACCCATTTTTCCCCAAAGTCCCACTCTTCAAATCCTCTTTGTCTCGAATTGACCAAGTCTGTCCCAAATCCTTTCCTTGGTTCATTCTTTCCTGAAAAATAGCTAAATTCCAATGAGTTCCTAATTTTAATTACTACTTATCTATTTTCTTGCTTTCTCTCCTAGTTTCCCTTAGGTCAATTATTCTTTAGTTCTCTCTATTTCTTTTCTGCATATTTACCTTCAAATACAATACTTTCCAACACTGGTACCTTTAAATTAAGGCAGGCGAACCATTCAGAACTTTCAATTCTCCTGTGAATCTATTTCCAGAACATCCACTCAAGGAATCCTTTCCACTAAAGATGAAAGGCAAAGCTAAGGAAATACATTAGACAGAGGAAGTAAACATAGAAACAGGGCCATGCCTAGGTGTTCTTAAGAATTCTCAGAGAACTAGACTCTCGAGGCCAAAAATCTTTTTCTTTTTCGTGCCTTCTATCCTTTCGCAGAGCCTGACACCAGGCCAGTCTAGGAGAGGTATCCCATCGCCATCCACCTTTTACGCTCTCTGCATGACCTTGCTATGAGACGATCTTACACAAGCAAAATTCCCCACACCTCTCATACTCCTTCGCCTGATGTTTCCCTGCTTCAATTACTGAGCTCTTCTCACTTTGCAACTGCTCCAGGGAACACTGGGTCTTCGTCTTAATTTATGGTTGTTCATTGAAGCTTTTAAATCTGTCTGGCTCCTCAGTGGTACGTCATACCCCCCAACGTGCACCAACGGGGTTAAAATTACCCCACTCCACCCTTTAAAACAAAACAAATCAAATCACTGGTCTTTCTCCCAACAGAGATGGGTTCCTGGAAGATTAGGACACATCTCCACCTCCAAAGCCAAGGGTCTTCCTGGAACGATCTGCATAACAACACGGCGGTGATGGTGGTGGAGAAATTCCTGGAATCCAAACCTCGTAGGAAAGTATCAAGACGCTCGAAGGTCCCTTGCAGCCTCATTAATGTAACTGCCATTACACTAAGGTAACATATGATCCATACAACCCGCAATTCGTCTCCCCTCTAATTCGCCGACTCCGGCGCCCGCACCGTCGGAGGGCTCGCAGTGAGACAGTCACAGAGGGTCAGACACCCGAGGAAAAAGAATATTATCAAGAGAAATTAACCACTGCCGTGTTCTGAAGACGCCGTCTCTCTCTGCCTAAGGAGCGAGTCTCCGAAGGTGCCTCCAACTTCCCTCTCGCTCTCTCGAGGCTGCGGGCCACCGCGCACGCCTCCCCTCCGTCACAAGCAGATGGGACTGGACCCACTCCCCTCTCTCTACTAGACGCATGGGGGGGCTTTCGTGGAGGAGAGAACATCCCGCTTTCACCCCCTCCCCCCAGAAACTTGTGGGACTTTTCTATTACGCAACTCAGGGACCAGGTTCCAACAACAGGACATCTTTCCGCAAGACGCGGGGAGCACGGGCAAATGTATTTTTGGGGGGTGGGAGAGCAGGCTGGGTCTCTTCCGGTTTCCTCGTCCCCTGTTTTTCTAGACGCCACCTGCCGCGAATTTGCAAGTAGGGCGGTGCGACCTCTGAGCCTCCGTCGCCCGTTCTCCCCGAAGATTCCCACCGGAAAAGTGGGAACGCCAGCAACTTGAGTCAGCGTGCTGGGAAGCCGGCAGCGAGGCGGGGAGAACCTGGGTTTCCGAGAAGTCCGCCGCTGCGGCGTCTGGGGCAGGCGGACCCCAG
>NW_007732094.1:38223-48101 GCF_000696425.1 Galeopterus variegatus | reverse complement strand
CAGGCCGCGCGCGCTGGTCGGCTCGCTGGCTCGCTGGCTCAGCTTGCCCGCCGCTCCGGACGCCGGAGACCGAGGCCACGCCCTCCGCGGGAGGCCACGCCCCCGCGGGAGGCCACACCCCACCTCACTGCGAGCCAAGGTACCCTGCTCCGCCCGGGTCAACTCGCTCCAGCTGGCGCCACCCAAATGGCGGGGAACGTCGCAGCCCTCCCGGGGAGATGGCTGGGAGGCTCGTGGGGGAGTAGCTGTTTAGGATGGAATACTGCAGTGACCGCAGCAGCCTCGTGGGTGACCCTGCCCCGGGCTGCTGTGAGGCACAAGAACCCCTTCGCTTTACAGCGAGATTAAGCTCAGGGTCAAGTTCTGACTAAAAGTGTCAAGGAGGCTTTTTGCAGTCTCTTATACAATTTAAACACATTCTGCGCCCATTAAAGGAGATAATACCCAACATCTGGGGAGCATTTTATAGTGTATAAAGCGCTCTTCACACACGGGCCCGTTTCATCTTCACAATAACCTTATAAAAGAAATATATTGCTCCCATTTTCCAAATAATGAAACCGAAGCGCTGAAAAATATATACTGTGCTGATTGTCGCAAGCTAGAGTGGCATAGAAAACCAGGTCTCCTGAATCCAGCCTCCGGGTTTTTGCTGTCCGCCAGCCCAACCCTTGAAAAATCTAATGAGTATACTAGGCTTTGGCAAAAAGTACCAAAGGAGGAAGGTGAAACTTAACGACTAATTAGATTGATGCCCAATTGTTACTGTGAACATACCAAGGAAAGAAAGCAACAAGATGTCTTCATTGAGCGATATAGCCTTCCTCCCTAAAAGAGATGCAGAAAGATTATATCAAATGGTTCAGATGGGTTCCCCCCCACACAATATCTTAGTGGTTTTAAAATGGGAAAAATCATTTTGATGAAGAAAATCACTTTATTTAAATGTAATATAACGTATGAGGGGTCTTCAAAAAGTTCATGGAAAATGCATATCATGAAAAAACTATGCATAGGTTGCCAAATTTTTTTCACCAAAATAAACTTGTACTAATTTCTTATAACATGTCTGAATAGGATCTAGTTTGAGGCACTAAGCATGAGACATCAACTTAAAAAGAGCCCCTATCAGAGCAACGTAAATTCTGCTAAAATTGAAGAAAGAAACGTCAAATTGATAGTGAAGCTTAAGTAGAAGAATGGCGAAATCATTGATGCTTTACAAAAAGTTCACAGGGACAACAACCCAAAGAAATCAGCTGTTTACAGATGGATAACTCATTTTAAGAAGGGATGGAATCATGTTGAAGATGAAGCCCTCAGCAACAACCACCCATGTCATTTGTGAAGAAAAAAATTCATCTTGTTTGTGCCCTCATTGAAGAGGACCAATGATTAATAGCAGAAACAATAGCACCACCATAGATATCTCAATTGGTTCAGCTTTCACAATTCCGACTAAAAAATTACAGTTGAGTAAACTTTCCACTCTATGGGAGCCAAAACTGTTGCACCCAGATCAGCTGAGACAAGAGCACAGCTTTCAATGGACATTTTAAACAAGTGGGATCAAGATCCTGAAGCATGTCTTTAAAGAATTATAACAGGAACAAAGAATGATAACATTTGCTTATTATGAGAGTGTTTTGAGAAAGTTAACCAAAGCTTTAGCAGGAAACACCCAGGAAAGCTTCACCAGAGAGCCCTTCTCCACCACGACCATGTTCCTGCTCCATCCTCTCATCAAACAAGGGCAATTTTGCAAGAGTTTCAATGAGAAATCATTAGGCGTCCACTTTACAGTCCCCATTTGGTTCCTTCTGACCTCTTTTTGTTTCCTAATCTTAAGAAATCTTTAAAGGGCACCCATTTTTCTTCAGTTACTAATGTAAAAAAGACCGCATTGACATGGTTAAATTCCCAGAACCCTCCGTTCTTTAGAGATGAACTAAACGGTTGGTATCATCACTTACAAAGTGTCTTGAACTTGATGTGGCTTATGTTGAGAAATAAAGTTTGTATTTTTTTATTTTCATCTTTTAATTCCATTTTCCATGAACTTTTTGAAGTACCCTAATATAAGCATAGTAATATTTTATAATCTGAAAAATGTTACTGCTTCTGTCTGAAATGTTTTCCTTTTTTGTGTTCTTTTTGTATCATTCCATAGTACCTCCTATAGTGATCTTCAAACTGTAGTCAACCTAGTAAGTAATGTTGACAGTGGAAGTTTGATAATCTTATTTTCCTGCCTTTGGAGTTAAGGTATGCAATTTTACAAAATTTTGTTGAAGATGATGTAGTTAAAACTGATGTACAGAGTGTGGTTTATTCCATTTATACAAATATTCTTAACACAATGTGCTAGGTGATGGGCCACGCTAATAACAAAGACAGAGTTCCTGTTTTCATGAGATTCCAGAAAACAAGCAAGTATACAAACAATTCCAATGTAGACTTCTATTGATTTATTTCCTGAATGTTAACAAGTTATTCAAAAATACTTAAAATTAATATTCTTGTAATAAATAAGGAAAAAATGGGATAACCACTCTAGTGAGGGTTTTTTGGTTTTTTGTTTTTCCTTTTTTTGGCAGCTGGCCAGAATTATTTTTCTTAAAGTTGCCTTTCTCCCGTTTCTCCAGGTCACATTATGTAAATGGTTAATCAGCAAGCTATTTGAAAAAGTGATTACATTGTATTTAATTTTTTAAATTTAGGACATAAACAAAAGAAAAGTAATTATGCAACAGAGCTGCAGACATTTAGCTTCATTTGCTACATTTTCCTGCATCTTCATTATAGGAATTCTTAAATTACATTTTTAGCACACTCAATGAAATTCTAGTACTTTCTTAACCTTAACAACTAGTCATATACATTTCTGATTATGTTTCTGCTAAAGAGAGGCATATCTCTAATATCAGTGACTTTTTTTAACAACTGAAAAAAAAAATCTCCCTTTTTAATACAATGGCGGTACTTTTCAGCTGCTTCTTTATGTGAGCGCTCCTGGGATGTTATGTGACAATTTTACTTAAAATTTAAAAACAAACAAGTGAAACTCCTGGGACTCATAGAAACCCATAGGCTGTACTGTTAGAGCACCTGAACAGTCCTAGGAGATGAGAACACAACATTAAGATAGAGAAAGGTGGGGAATGTGCCTGGCATCACAACGTGGACAAACTGCTTGGCCAACCTGAAGTGCTTCTAAACTCTGCAGTCAGCAAGATCCAAGCATTTTAAACCAGCTGTTTAAATTATGTTACTCCAAAATGACCACATGTATATCTCAAAGGTCATTAATTTCTTTCCCCCAAGTGTAAATAAATCGTAACCAAATTGACGTCTGATAAAAAAAACAACCAGCCTAGACTTGGGGGAAGGTGGTATAGATGAGGAGAGGGAGACATTGACACTGAAGAAGCAGGAGAAAGGAGGAAGGATTAGTCTAAGACAGGTAAAGGGCAGTAGAAGAAGAGCCAGTTCCCAAAAAAGGACACAAACCAAGAGGGGGAAGAAGGATGTCAAGGCAAAGATTATAAGGCAGCAGTGATAAATAAGATAGAAAGCTCAATGAAACTGATGGTGAAGGATCCTGCATGCCAGCCTATGGAGTTTTCCTTTTATCCTAAATGCAGTGGGTAGATTGATTTCAACATGTTGCATTTTAGAAAGATTACTGTGGCTGCCATATGAAAATGGATTGGAGATAGTAAGGCTGCAGTCATAATCCCTGAGGCCATGGAAGAAAATGTACAGAAAGCCAAGCATAGATTGCGGGCAGATAGAGAAATTCCTAGTTATAAGACTCTACCTGGGAAGCAGATATGCAAATATGAACCTGCTGTAAGAAGAATGAGGTGTGCAATTATTATAATTAAAATAAGTCTTTTTTTTTTTTGTCATGAACACTGCAGAAAACATGGTTACTAGTGACCTGACATAACTTTTTCTAATAATATGAGTTTCACATTGTGTGTGCGTTTTTACTCATTGCTACACACTACTCCCCAATCCCAGTGGGGATTATGAATGATTTTTAGTCATGTAATTGTTTTGTTAAATTGATTTCACATTTGAAATAGTAATTTGCAAAATCGCAGTGAATCTGGAGCAAAACACAATGTGAGCACAACCACCATATTATTTCTCCTCCAAAAATAAATGTAAGGATTTAACTGAGTTTCTACAATTTGCCAGACATTTCACACATATAATTTTATTTAATCCCCTTGAAAGTATGTATATAATCTCTAGTTCATCATCGCTTCTAGGCCTTTTGGCTAAAATCAAGTGTAGTATCTCTAGTTCATGTATTACAAAAGAATAAGATCAGAGAGATCACTCATCTTGATCATAATCATACAGCAAAGGCTGGCCAGTCAGCTCAGTTGGTTAGAGTGTGGTGTTAAAACACCAAAGTCAAGGGTTTGGATACCTATCCCTGTACTGGCCAGCTGCTGAAAACAAAATAAAAAACATAATGATAATGATTATTCAGCAAGTAAATAGTAGAGGCAAGATTTGAACTCAGCTCTTCCATGACTGAAGGTCATGTTCTTACCACTATACACAGAATTAGATTAGGATAAATATTCCAACTAATGTCTGTTACAGTTCAGTTCACATCAGCAGGCCCAAGGGAGCTAGCAGCGAATTTTCATTCCGACAGTAATTTCATTCTGACAGCAGATCCAAGGGACCTGGCAATGGGAGTTTCATTATGAAGGGTAAATAAGAAGACAAGGAAAGCTAAATGATTATGGGGAAATCAAATAGTTGAAAAGTGGGAGGGCCGGCCCGGTGGCGCACTGGAGAGTGCGCCGCTTGGGAGTGTGGTGGCGCTCCCGCCGAGGGTTCGGATCCCACGTGGAGACCGGTTACCGCTCACTGTGAGCGCGGTGCGGGTGCAACACCGAGGGTTGTGATCCCGTTGCCGGTCCCCGGTACGGGCGCGACACTGAGGGTGTCACGTCCACACCGCGCAACACAAAAAGGAAAAAAAAAAAAAAAAGAAAAGTGGGAAAGAGAAAGAGAATAATAGGCAGAGCCAGAATAGAAGAGCCAAGTTATGGCGCCCAGTGGAACAGGATTAGGGGTGAGAGCACTCTAAAGACTATGGAACAACTTCAAGAACTCAGTGCTCAGTACTGCGATTCACCCCAACTGATATCTGTCTTGAAAATTCCAGACTATTGCCCTCATTTGTTTTGCAAGGGATTTGCACATGGTTGTCCCACATGCAAAACAAACTCAATGTATCTAATAAATCTAACTCATACCTTATTCACTCTGTCTGCCCATTCCTCCACAACCCACCCAACCCAATTCCTCTTATTTGGTTCCCAACTTTTGTTAATGATACCATTATAGACCCAGAATTCAGGTTGAAGGGTCCATTACTTACCAAGTCATATTTAATTTTCCTTTTAAATATGTCCCTTCCCTTTTTGTCTTATTTATTCTTTCATCAAATAGTTACTAAATGTCAGGTACTAATTCTGTTCAATTCTGGGGATATGAAGACAAATAAGAGACTGACCTTATCCTTGGAGAGCTCATATCCAGAAGAAGAGTGTGGTCAGCAGAAGTCTAAGATGGCCCCAAAGATTCCAACTTCTGATGTGCATGCGTTATTCAATTTTCTCTCCTTGAGTGTGGTGGGCCAAATCAGGTAAGCTCTGTTTTAAAAAAAGGATCTATGGGCCAAAGAAGGAGAAAGCCAGAGAGATTCAAAGCTACAGCAGATGCTCTTCTGTTGGCCTTGCAGAAGCAAATTACCGTGTTGTGGAGAGGGTCATATAGCAAGGACCTGAAATTTGCCTCTAGGAGCTGAGAGTGGCTCTGGCTAAACAGAAAAAGAAAAGAAAAGAAAAAGGACCCTCAGTCATATGACTGCAAGGAAATTAATTCAGCCAAGGGAACTTGAAAATGGATCTGCCCCTAATCAAGCCTCCAGGCAAAGATACATCTGGCCAACACCGTAATTTCAGCCTGGTGAGATCCTGAGCAGAGGACCTAGGTAAAATGTGCTGGACTTCTGACCTACAGGAACTGTGAGGTAATAAATGAGTGTTGTTTTAGACTGCTACATTTGTGGTAATTGATTATGCAGCAATAGAAAACTAATACAGATAACTAGCCCAGCAGCAACCACCAAGTCACCGCAGGAAGCGCCCCAGGCTCTCCTGAGCTGGGATGGTGGGGGGCCAAGCTCCTTGGCCATGCCCCACTGACACATGCAACCAGCCTGGAGACAACCACCAAGCTGCAGAAGAAGGGCCCCAGGTTTCTGAGCTGGGATGGTGGGGGGCGAGGGCTTTTGCCACACCCCCCTGACATCTGCACCCAGCCCAGCAATGATGAAGCCACCACTGGAAGCCCCCCTGTCTCCCCTGTGGGAATGACGGGGGTGCCACCGCAGAAGAAGGGCCCCAGGTTTCTGAGCTGGGATGGTGGGGGGCGAGGGCTTTTGCCACACCTCCCTGACATCTGCACCCAGCCCAGCAATGATGAAGCCACCACTGGAAGCCCCCCTGTCTCCCCTGTGGGAATGACGGGGGTGCCACAGGCCTCACTCCTGTCCCTCCTCCTTCCTCCTTCTTCCATCACATTTCCTTCCCCTTTCCCCTCTCCCTCTCCCTCCCAACTGCTCCACAACAGCATCCTAGAATGTAAAAAATATTAGTAAAATTATATTTTCTTAAAAAAAAGAAAACTAACAAAGAGAGATAAAAGAATAAATAGATCAACGTGATATAGTCCACTTCATGCTATGTTAGAGGCACACATAGGATGTTATCATAGACAGCAGCATCTAACAAACCCTGAAAACTCTGGGGAAGGCATTCTACCAGAAGTGATACATAAGATGAATCCTAAATGAGAAGAGGGAGTTGGGTAAGACAGGTGTGATCAGGGGAGGGTGTAATGCTGTGCGGGCAGAGAGAACTAAACTGGATGAGTCCCAAAGTGATAGAGTTCATGGTGACTTTTGGAAACTAGAAACCCTTCAATCTGTGAAATTAGGGGATGAATGGTAAAAGAGGGGGATAGAGATGTGAGAAGGGTGAAAAAAAATAGCATTCACTATTTGCTGGTTGTATACTATGTGTAGTCTGGTGTGTCACCTCATCATACCTCCCAACAACCCCAAATCAGATACCCATGTGACTGGTTATTTGCTTGTTTGCCTTAAATCCAGTCTTTGCCCTTCATCTACTTTACCTTGAATCACAGAGCGTGGATTCTTGCAAACTACCTTTTCCAGGCTTCTTTGCTGGGAAAGTGGCTTCCCGCTAGGCTTGGCCAATTGGAAGAACTGGGAGGAGATTGGGGGTTGGGAAGAAAAAAACTCCAGGGTGATTCTCTTCTTTGCCCCCTCCGGGCAATGGTTCTGACCTAGCACCTGCTCTTCCACCATAGCTCCAGCTGCTCCTACAGACCCCAGCTCTGCTTCCTGGGCTCAGGTAACACTATGTCCATTAATCCCTGCTTTAGGGGTGGCAGTTGCTTAATCCCTGGGTAGCCTCACATTTCCTCTTTGGTCTTTCAGTTCTTCAGTCTGCACCCTTGTAACTAGTTCTCTGTATTAAATTCTCTCTATTGAGCTACCTGGCATGAGTGTTATTTTCCTAACTGGATCCTCACCGAATCAGCATGTTTTACTGATAACTAAGAATCAGAAAGATGGAGCAACTTGTCTGTCACACAGTTAGGACATTGTGGAGCTGGGAGGTAAACACGAAGTCTGGTCCAGCTGCATTGTCTTTCTGAGCTTGCCATCCTTGCACTGTCAGCTCCTTATTATTTCACTGTTTCAGCAGCCTCTGAACTGTTCTCCATACCTCCTCTCTGCTCTCTCTAATCTGTCCTCTACAGTGCTACCAGATGAATCCTCCTTAAGCCTGTCTCTGGTCATGGGATATATCGGGAATTATAAAGAGAATTAAGTATCAACTCCTCATTCTAGACTCAAGATTTACCAAAATATTTCTTAAATCAGTTTTTTTGGCTTCACTTTTGTTAGACAGTTTGCTGTACTGGTAACTTTGCTTATACTATTTCTGTTCCCTTTAGCTAGAATGCCCTATTTCCACATTTTGAAATATCTGTCCTTTGAAGCTTATTTATTTATTCATTTATTCATTCATTCAACAAACCTGTGCAAGGTTCATTCTAAGCCCTCAGGATGGAAAGAACAAGATTATTTCTATCCTCTAGAATAGGGGTTTGCAAACTTTTTTGGTAAAGGGTCACATTGTAAATATTTTAAGTTTTGTGGGCTACATAGTATGTGTCACAAGTACTCAACTCTGCCATTATAACACAAAAGCAGCCATAGACAGTACATAAAAAATGAGTATGGCTATTCCAATAAAACTTTATTCACAAAAACAGGTGACAAGTTGTAGTTTGCTGTAGTTTGCTGACCCCTCCTCTAAAAACACACAGCTCAACAGATGGAAAAGCCAGCAGGAAATGGTAATGAATAAAACAAGCACAGAGAGATGGAGGATAAATGTAGAAGTGCCAGCACCAGTACTATGTAAGATGAGTCCCGAGAGGTGAAATTAAAAAGAAAAGGAGGGGCCGGCCCTGTGGCTCACTCAGGAGAGTGCGGCACTGGGACCGCAGGTTCGGATCCTACATAGGGATGGCCAGTGCGCTCACTGGCTGAGCGTGGTGCAGACCACAGCGAGCCAAGGGTTGCGATCCACTTACCAGTCAAAAAAAAAAGAAAAAAGAAAAGGAGGAGGAGTACATATTTGAGGAAATAATAGAGTTAAACTTCTTATCATTAAAGATGAACGATTTTAGATTGAAAGAGTTGATAAAGCATCAAACAGAAGAGATAAGGAAAAACCCACACTAGACAGATTATAGTGAAATTTAAGAGTATCGTAGATAAAGAGAAAATTGTGAAACCTTTTAGAAAGAAAGAATATGTGATCTATGAAGGAGTAAGGATTATACTGACATTAGATCTCTCAATGGCACACTGGCTGCAATAAGACAAAGGACTATGGGCCGAGCCTATGGTGCACTCGGGAGAGTGCGGCGCTGGGAGCGCAGCAGTGCTCCCGCCACGGGTTCGGACCCTATGTAGGGATGGCCGGTGCGCTCACTGGCTGAGCGCGGTGCGGCCAGTCTCAAAAAGGACAAAAAAAAAAAAAGACAAAGGACTAGTATTTATTAAGTAACGGGGAAAAAAACTTTGAGCCTAGAATTTTATATTTAAAATTCTAAATAAATTGTCATTTAAAGCTAAATTCTCATTCAAATATAAAGGCATGTAGGGGCCGGCCCGTGGCTCACTTGGGAGAGTGTGGTGCTGATAACTCCAAGGCCACGGGTTTGGATCCCTGTATAGGGATGGCCAGTTAGCTTACTTGGGAGAGCGTGGTGCTGACAACACCAAGTCAAGGGTTAAGATCCCCTTACTGATCATCTTTAAAAAGTAAAAAAATAAAGGCATGTAAAACTGATAATAGGCCTCATGCATACATGTTCTCAGAAAATTTGTCACGAAACAACCCACATTGAAAACATTTTTGAGGAAGTACTCAAATGAGAAGAGAAACAAAAATCCAGATGTGCTTTAAAGGAGATATCAGAAGTAAGGGTATCAAATATCAAAGTAAAGTTTATTGGAGCCTTAAAAAAGAAAAAGCAGCTAGGACCAAAGAAAAGAAAGAGAAAATACTTCAGTTACAACTCAAAACTAAAATCCTAGAAAACATTAATATGATGAATACTTTGGGAGGAATCGAAAGGGACATGAGAGCATACTGATATATTTATTTTGCTAGGATAACAATATGGATTTGGCAAGTTTAAGATATAAATAGAGAGAAAATAAATAAGTTTAT
>NW_007732094.1:35145-38016 GCF_000696425.1 Galeopterus variegatus | reverse complement strand
AGGGTTGCGATCTGTTGCCGGACATGGAAAAAGACAAAAAGACAAAAAAAAAAAAAAAAAATTGTATTTTAACAATGGCTATATTAATTGCTTTTAAAATTCAGCCACAGTAAAACTAAATATTTTGTTACCTAAAGCCTAATTGTAAAGTTAACCTCTAACAACCTGTCTATGAAATAATAATGGGGAAAAAGAAGAAAATGGTTAATATTTGCAAATAAGCACATACAGCTAACAAGCAAATAGAAAATATGCAAAGCTGCTAGAGTTCTTGTTTTTATAACTGGGTATGAGGCCATAGTTTCTACTCATGACTTCCTTCATTCACTACCTATTTCATGTTTCCTTTGCCCTCAGCCAGAAGCTCAGCTGGTCAGGTGTCCTAGTGGAGTGACCTAACCCTTCATTCCTGAAGGGATGAGTTTTCAATATTCCCGCCTCTTTTTGGTTACAGTCTTCTATTAATGCCTACTATTGGGCATGGAAATATTAAGAGATGCCCCAGGAAATCCCCTGGGTTCCACACACAGTCCTGAATGTACACATGGTTGGTTTAGCAGCAACCTACATTCCTCCTTGGTCATCAGGATCAATCATTCTAGCAGTAGACAGATCCCTTTTTCTCCCTGTTGGTTTGTGACATAATAGTCCCAACATGGCCAGGTGGCAACCTCATCTTTCAGTTTTAGAGGATACATTGCTGTGTCCCTGGTAGAAACATTCTACTCTTAGGAACAAAGACTTTAAAATCAGCAAATCTCAGGGCCGGCCTGTGGCTCACTTGGGAGAGTGTGGTGCTGAGAACACCAAGGCCACGGGTTAGGATCCCTATATAGGGATGGCTGGTTCACTCACTTGGGAGAGCGTGGAGCCGACAACACCAAGTCAAGGGTTAGGATCCCCTTACAGGTCATCTTTCAAAGAAAAAAAAAAAATCAGCAAATCTTATAGTTGCCAAGAGGGGAATCAAGACTTTATAAGTGGGTTATTTGATACAATAATGAGAGGAGCCATTCTCACTTATACCACCTTGATTCCCAGACCCATGTGCCCTGGCTACGAAGGAGATGGCTGTATATCACAGTCTCTGATCCAAAGCATATACTGTATCTTGCAAGACAGACCCTATCTCATATCTGGCACTGCTGTGGTCTGAATGTGTATGTCCCCCCCAAATTCATATGCTGAAGTCCTCACCCCTCAGGTGATGGTATTTGGAGGTGGGGCCTTTCGGAGATGATTAGGTCATGAGGACAGAGCCCTCATAAATGGGATTAGTGCCCTTATAAATAGAGGAGGACTGAGAGGGATCCCTCACCCCTTCAGTGATGTGAAGTTAAAGTGAAAAGAAGGTAGTCTATGAGGAAGAGAAACCTCACCAGACATGGAATCTGATGGCACCCTGATCTTGGACATCCAGCCTCTAGAACCATGGGAAATAAATTTCAGTTGTTTATAAGCTACACAGTCTACAGTTTTTTGTTGTAGCAGCCCAAACAGACTAAGACAGTCACCATAAATGAGTTTTGAGTAAGCAATCCCACGCTGAAGTTAGGGCAGCTACTTCTAGATGATGGAGTATCTTAATTCCACAGGCGTGAGTTCACTGCTACATTTCCATCACTGTGAAATGAGTCTGATGATCAGAGCAAGCTTGTGTGGAATACCATGCTGGTGGGTTAGGCATTTTGTTAGTCTGGAGGTCATGGCAGAATCATTGTGGGTACAGAAGTCCTCTTCTCTACCAGAGAATGTGTCTATTCTTTTTTTTTTTAAAGATGACTGGTAAGGGGATCTTAACCTTTGACTTGGTGTTGTCAGCACCACACTCTCCCAAGTGAGCCATGGGCCGGTCCTCAGAATGTGTCTATTCTTTTCTCTTCCGACGGGTTTCTCCTCACGGAGCTGGCAGGTCCCGGCACTGCGGCCACGGTGCTTTTTCTCTCCGCCTCCCGGGCTGTGGCGGGCTCAGGTGTGCCTCGGCTCGGTCAGTGCCATGATCCGGCAGGAGCTTTCCACATCCTACCAGGAGCTGAGTGAGGAGTTGGATCAGGTGGTTGAAAACTCAGAGCAGACAGATGAGCAGAAGAAAGAGTCAATCAAAGTCCAAGGTCCAGATATCTTACCAGGTGCCTTGTTCTTTATAAACAAGCAAACACCACAAAAAGCTCTTTAGGTCACGGCCTTCAAGGACCTGTGGGAGGACTACAGCCGCCACCGCTCCGACCACGGGATCAACCACCTGGGCTGCCTGGTCTTCAGCGGAAAAGCAATTTTTGAAATGAAGCCAGGGCTGGCCAGGCCAGAGCCGCTACAGGGGGGACCTGAGGCACTGCAGAAAGTGGACCTGAGCCTTAAGGATGCCGGTGCTGCAGGACCCCTTGCAGAGAGTCATCGCCCAGAAGAAGGCCCTCATCAGATGTGTTTCCTGAACCTTGGGCTTCCCAGCCTCTGAAACTTTTTCAGGGAAGGGTACCACCTCCTCACCCGGCGGCGAAAGCAGTGGTGGCGGCAGCGGCAGCCCCTCCTCACCCGAACATCAGGGCCCTTCAGACCCAAGTGCCCCAACATATCCAGCCAAGCTGGAGCCGATGGGCGGTGGCCACACTCAGACCAGGGACTCTGCGCGCTGCCCCAGATTCTCCTCTGAGTCTCGCTGCTCTGTTCATTAGACTGCCCAGTGGAACAGAAGATACTCTGCTCATTTCATCTGATCTGTGGACTGTGAAACCCTCTGCCACAATGAACAAACATCAAAGAAAAGATACCAGAAATATGAAAAATCAAGAAAGTACACCACCAAAAGATAATAAATCTCAAGCTCTAGATCCTATAGAACAAGAAGCCCTTGAAATGACTGACAAGGAATTT
>NW_007732094.1:17194-31181 GCF_000696425.1 Galeopterus variegatus | reverse complement strand
GAGGTGGGAGGGGGAGGAGGGAGGGAGGTTTCGGTAATGGGCAACAATAATCAACCAGATTGTATATCGGAAATAAATAAATTAATTAATTAAAAAATAAAAGAATGTGTCTATTCTAATGAGGATGAATTTCTGTTCTCTCAGTGATGGAAGAGTTCTAATGTCATCAACCTTCTACCAGGTGGCTCCTGATCATCTTGGGCAATGGTACCATATCAGGTGGTCAGTGCTGGTGTCTGCTGTTGGCTGATAAGGCACTCAGTAACAGTGTTATCTCAGCCAGCCTTGGTAAGAAGTCCATATTGTTGAGCTAATGCCTAGCCTCCATCCCTGCCATCATGACCGCTTTATTCATAGGCCCACTGAGTAAGCATTTGGATGTCTGACATCCACAGAATATGCTATGTTGTCTGCTTGGTTATTTAAGAGCCTCCTCTGCAGTGAATGTCCTTTGCTGAGCATTCACATAGACACAAATGTTTGCAGTTTGTGTCCTTTCCAAGAGGCCCATCCACATACATCTTCCCCCTGCTTCTTTTCACCTGTCTTTCAATCTTCTCCCTTCTCTGACCATCCAACCAAATTGTTAGGAACTGCACATGAATCAGTGGAGGTACATACTTTTGTCCTCTCACTTCAGGCAAAGTAGATGTATCACTTCCCTAGAGATGCTGTAACAAATTACCACATACCAAGTGGCTTAGAACAACAGAAATTTATTGTCTCCTGAGGCTAGAAGACTGAAATCAAAGTGTCAGCAGGGCCATGTTCTCTCCGAAGGCTCTAGGGGAGGACAGTTCCTTTCCTCTTCCTAGCTTCTGGTGGTTGCTGGCAATCCTTGGTGTTCCTTGGCTTGTAGACATAACACTCCAATTTCTACCTCTATAATCACATGGCATTTTCCTTGTGTATCTGTGTCCAGATTTCCCTCTTCTTATGAGGACATCAGCCATTGGATTAGGACCCACCTCAATGCAGTATGACCTCATCTTAACTTGATTACATCTGCAAAGACTCAATTTCCAAATATGATTACATTCACAGGTTTTGGGTGGACACAAATTCTGGGGAGACACTATTCAACTGAGTACAGTAGATAATCCCATTTGAAAGATTTTCCTCTACCACTGTCCATTAGGGTAATTTTTTTCTTTCCTTTTTTTTTGCTAGCTGGCAGGATGGGGATCTGAACCCTTGACCTTGGCATTATAAGGCTGTGCTCTAACAACTGAGCCAACTGGTCAACACCCCATTAGGGTAATTTCTTTTTTTTTTTTTTTCCTTTTTGTCTTTTTTTCGTGACTGGCAACGGATCGCAACCCTCGGTGTCGCTCCCGTACCGGACCGGGACTGGCAACGGGATCGCAACCCTCGGTGTTGCGCCCACACCTTGCTCAGCCAGTGAGCAGCCGGTCTGTATGTGGGATCCGAACCCTTGGCGGGAGTGCCGCAGCGCTCTCAAGCGGCGCACTATAGCAGTGTGCCACCGGGCCGGCCCCATTAGGGTAATTTCTGAGTGAACCTTTGTCTAAACATATAGCAAAGAAATTAGTATTTAGTTACAAAAGGATAGATATAATTTTGCATATTTGAAAATTAAGTTACATTTTATATTAAATTAAATAACTTTTATGTTAAAAAGTGTAAATTAATACTTAGAATAATAATAAATAATATTAGGTAATATTAACAGATAGATTAGATAATAAAAATACTACATGTAAAAATTTGTGGGTCACAGCTAAAGCAATTTTTAGAGGAAAAATGATCATTTACATACATTTATTAAGAAACAAGAAAGTTTTAGGGGCTGGCCGGTTAGCTCAGTTGGTTAGAGCTCAGCCTTGTAACACCAAAGTCACGGGTTCAGATCCCCATGCCGGCCAGCCACCAAAAGAAAAAAAAGAAACAAGAAAGTTTTAAAACAAGGGAGTTTAATCATTTAACTATTGTATTTGAATAAAAGTAATACCCAACTGACCAGATGCCAAAGAAAAAGAAAAGAAAAGAAGTGTAGTACCCAAAGAAATAAGAAGAAAGTAAATAATAGAAATACGATGAAAAAAAACCACCAATATTTTCTTCAAAGATAGAAAATAGTAATGAAATATTAGATAAGAAAGGCAAACCTCTGGCAAGACTGATGTGTGTGTGTGTGTGTGTGTGTGTGTGTGTGTGTGAGAGAGAGAGAGAGAGAGAGAGGGAGAGAGAGAGAGAGGGAGAGAATGCAAATAAATAACAATATGAAAAAGGAGAAAGAGAGGAGAGAGAGAGAGAGAGAGAGAGAGGGAGAGAGAGAGAGAGGGAGAGAATGCAAATAAATAACAATATGAAAAAGGAGAAACTAACCATAGACTCAACAGAAATTAAAACTTCAAATAGTGTTATCAATAAGAATTTGTAAATACATTTGAAAACCCAAGAGAAAACACAAAACTACAAAAACATTGCAAGAAGAAACACAGAATTGAATAGACTAGTAAATATTTTTTAGTAAACAAGCAAACCTCAAGGCCTAGATGTTTATACAGAAAATTTCAACCCATTTTTTTTTTTTTTTTTAATTTAATTTAATTTTTTCAATATACAATGTGGTTGATTATTGTGGCCCATTACTGAAATCTCCCTCCCTCCTTCCTCTCCCCCCTCCCTCCCAACAATGTTCTTTCTGTTCTCTAGTTGTATCAACTTCAAGTAATTGTAATTGTTGTGTCTTCTTCCCTCCTCACCCCCCCCCCAGGTTGTTTGTGTATTTATTTATTTATTTTTAGCTCCCACAAATAAGTGAGAACATGTGATATTTCTCTTTCTGTGCCTGACTCGTTTCACTTAATATAATTCTCTCTAGGTTAATCCATGTTGTTGCAAATGGCAGTATTTCATTCTTTTTTATAGCAGGGTAGTATTCCATCAACCCAAGTTTTAAGATACAATTAATGCATAGCTTAAACTCGGTAGCAAACATGAAAACAAATGGAGAAATCTTAGATGTATTATCTTTAGATCAGGAGAAAAAAGAGTGCACACTATTACTGCTGATATTTTGTATAGAATTAGAGGTCTTGGTTAACACAATTAGAAAAGAAAAGAAAGAGTGGAAAGGATATAAGGGAAAAGATAAAACTGTGATATTTTTGCAGATAATATTGTCATCTTAGAGAACTACCAATTGAATCAAGTCATAAACTGATTAGAACTAATAAGGGCCGGCCTGGTGGCACACTGCTACAGTGCGCTGCTTGGGAGTGCGGCTGTGCTCCCGCCGAGGGTTCAGATCCCACATACAGACCGGTTCCCGCTCGCTGGCTGAGCGAGGTGCAGGTGCGACATGGAGGGTTGCAATCCCGTTGCCAGTCCCGGTCCGGTACGGGCGCGACACTGAGGGTTGCGATCTGTTGCCGGACACGAGAAAAGACAAAAAGGAAAAAAAAAAAAAAAGAACTAATAAGAGAGTTGAACAACACGTCTGAATACCAGAACAACACACACAAATTAATAGGATTTCTCTACACCGGCAATAACAAACTAGAAAATATAATTTGAGAAACTATACCATTTACAATAGCAGCAATGCCTTTATGGAGAAAAAATTTTAAACTACAATAAAGGACATAAAAGATTATCTGAATAAATGAGAAGACATTCTATACTCTTGGGTAGAACAACTTAATATTATAAAGATAATTAATTTCCCTGAAATTAATCTATGAATTTCATACAAACCAAATCAAAATTTCAGTTGAAAATTTTAAGGAATTTGATAAACTTACCTATAAAGATGTGTAAAAGTCCCTAAATAGCTATGTCAACCTAGGAAACATAGAATAGAAAGTAGGTCTTGCTCTATCAGATATTAGGATATATTACAAGGTTATAGACTATTACAAGGTTACAACATATTATAAGGTTACAAGAATAGACAGATAGATAAATGGGAAACTGGGTTGCCATATGAGATAATAAAACTGGATCCCTTTCTAATATTATGTACAAAGGCAGACTACAAATGACTTCAGAGAATAAATGTGAAAGACCAAAATAGGGCTGGCCCGTGGCTCACTCGGGAGAGTGTGGTGCTGATAACACCAAGGCCACGGGTTCGGATCCCTAATAGGGATGGCCGGTTGGCTCACTTGGGAGAGCGTGGTGCTGACAATACCAAGTCAAGGGTTAAGATCCCCTTACCAGTCATTTAAAAAAAAAAAAAAAAAGACCAAACTATATATTAATAGAAGAAAATACAGGAGTTTGTTTTTTGTTGTTGTTGCTTTGTTTTGTTTTGTTTTGTTTTTACCTGGGGCAGGTAGGTAAGAATGTTTTAAAGAAAACTGCAAAAGCCCAAATAAAAAGGCAAATTAATGACAACTTTACACCAAAATTAAGGATTACTTGCAGGCCAGAATAGCATGGGCAAAATCAACCAAGAGATAACATTTTGGGAGAGGTATTGTAATGTGTAAAATGAACAGGGAACTAATTTCTCCATGTATTCTAATATCATATTAGAATACATGGAGAAATTATGGTAAGTCAATAAGAAACAGGCAGTAACCCAAGAGAAAAATGGGCAAGTCAAATTTCCTGAATAGGAAACCCAAGAGGCTAAAAAAGATGTGAAGAGATGCTCAAATTTATCAGTAAGAAATGTTAATTAAAACAATGAAATAATACTTTTTTGCATGTACTAGATTGGCAAAACATTGAATGTAGAGATCTGGAAATCTTCATGCTCTGCTGGTGTGTGTTGATTCATGCAGAGTTTTGGAGAGCTAGTTCCTGGTGCCACAGGTTCCAGAATCTTCTCAAACATACCTCAGTCAGGCTCCTCTGAATCTTCTTCCCAGCTAGGCCTCGACTTTTGGACTTCCATGTCTATCTATGCATTGCCCAATTTCAGCAAGAATCCTGCTAAGTCAATTTAGCTAGAATCCCCCACCCTTGATATCCGGCCAAATTCTTCATCTGCCACCATCCCACAGGGGATGTGTGATCACCCTGGACTGCCTTCAGCAAGAATCCTGTTAAGTCATTTTAGCAAAATTACTACCCTGTTAGTAATTTCCATTCATTGACACCCTCCTGGGCCCCGCTTTGTTATAAATCCTCATTTTTCCTTGTATTCAGAATTGAACCCAATTCTATACCTAGGTCTCTCTTCCCCTGTTACAGTAATCCTGAATAGAATCTCTTTTTACCACATTGCCTACTGTCCAGCTCTGGTATTCTTTGACAGTACCTTAAGAATAGGCATTCTCTATGACCCAGCAATTGAGGCAGCCCATAGGTTTATAAACGATATAATTTTCACACAGACACATAAGGGAACATATATAAGGCCGTCCGTTGCATATTTTTTGTGATGGTAGAGTGCTGCAGGCAATTAGAATCTATCTTTCTCTTCCACTGCCAGAGTGATCCCTTTAAAACATGAGAAAGATCATGTCTGTCCTTAGCTCCAGACTCTTAATTGGGTCCATATTTTACTCCAAGTAAAAGCCAAAATCTTCAGAATGCTCCAGAAGGCCCAGCACAGTCTTGCCTGTGCGTTTTCTCTCTGATTACTCTCCCTCTCTTCCCTCACTTGCTCCGCTTGAGCTGGGAAACCTCCCTGCTGTCCTGTCCATGAGCACACGAGAGGGGCACCCACCTCAGGGCCCTTGCCAGGCCTTTCGCTTTGTCTGGACTCCCTACCCCAGCTAGCTTCCCAGCTGTCTGCCTCACCTCCTTCAATTCTTTGCTAAAGTTGTCACCTTCATAAAGCCAATTCTGAACACACTATAATAAATTACAGCCTGCCCCCAACTACTTTGGCATCATTGCACCTACCACCTCCTCATATACCACATTAGGTACTTTTTTTTTTTTTTGTCTGTCTCCCTACCCTCACTAGAATGTAAGCTCCATCAGGACAGGGATTTTGTTTTGTTTTGTTTTATTTACTGAGGCATCCCAAGTTCCCAGAAATGCCTGGTATACAGTGGTACTTCAAAAAGTTCATGGTGAAACAGGATTAAAAGAGAATACAAATCTTTCCATGAACTTTTTGAAGACCCCTTGTATAATAGCTGTTCCATAAATGTCTTTGAATAAATGTCCATCATGGCGTGGATAGATCGGCCACAGAATACCAATTAGCAATTAGAAGCAATGGCCCATACACATAGAACGTGGATGGATCTTGAAAACAGAGCACTGAGTGAAAAAAAATTAACCAAATTGGATATGTAACATATTACCATTACGGACGTTTATGTAAATGCCCATAAAAAACACATTTTACGAAAACACATTAAAAGAAAAGGACACATATTAACACCTTAAAATGGTTGTCTATATGAGCGGAAAGGGACAGGTTGCTTTCTACTTGCATGAGGCACACGGCCTAAGAGACAGAAAATTTTGGCTGTATCATCCCTTGGGGATTTGCCTGATATATTCAGAAGTGTCATCATTATTCTGTAGGTCAAGAGGAACTGCTGTAGTGTTTTAGTCAAGAACATAATAACCATAGACAGTGATAGTGGGAATGGAAGCATCAGATGGGTGATATTTAAGAGGTGCACAGTGACAGACTCCCATCTACTTGACTTTCCCTTATGCTGCTATGGCAAAATTTAGAGGGGAGAGCTGAAGTGGCATTAAATACGCATACACTGTTTTATAGTATGTAGTTACATGTAATAGTTTTGTGGCACAGTGTTATGATGGGAATAAAATGTTGGGCCGAAGACTTGAGTTTAAGTCATGACTCCTTATTTACTGTGTGACTATGAGTCTTAATTTTCTTATCTCAAAACTTGCAATGTACTAAATAGAGAGCTTAAACCTATCAATATCCTTTTCTTCTACTTGCATATCCTGTATTGTTGTTGTTGTTTTTTTTTTTAAGATGACTGGTAAGGGGAATCTTAACCCTTGACTTGGTGTTATCAGCACCACACTCTCCCGAGTGAGCCACATGCCGGCTCATGTGCTGTTGATTTTTGGTATACTTCTGTATCTGGGATTATTCTGCCATTCACAAGTCACTGATAATCCAATTCAAATAGGATTTTTAAAAGTTGGAGGGTATGGATTATTAGCTCTTGTAGCTGTAAAGTACATGAGTTGATCTAGCTTCTAGCATGGCTGGATTCAGGTGCTTGACATGTGTCTCAGGAAGCTGTCTCTCTCCATCTATTGGCTCTGTTCGTCTGGGTCACCTTTGCCCTATCTGGTGATCCCAGCAGTCTCAGGTTTATATCTTCGCAGTTCTAAGAAGGAGAGAGAAGCTTTTGCTATAAATGCACAAAAGTTCTGGGATATATGCTGGTTAGGTTAACCTGATTCCTTTTTTCACCTCTGATCCAATCACAGCAGCCAAGCAGGTAGCACTTATATTGATCAGCTTAGGGCAGTTTCACATGATCATCCATAGAATTTGGGGTGGGGTCAGTTCCACCCAAACTATGAGTACTAAAAGTGGGGGAGGGGTAGTTTCCCAAGGAAGCACAGGGTTCTATAACAAAAAAGGGTGGGGCGAGGACATGGGTGGTGGACAAAAATAATAGGTTTTTGTTATGCTATCTCTTCCCTTTCTTCTGTCTCATTATTTTGATGACAGAACATACATGTAAAAATGTTATAGGTGACTTGCCATTGGGGGAGCTTGACTTGAATTCAAGAATGGCTGGTATATAAGAGACAAGGGTGTGTAGGAAGAGTGGCTTGGGAATTGAGAAAGCCCCTTCTTCTCATCACACAGTTAGAGGACTGTTTTTCCTAACAATTTTATTGTACATTTTACCCATTTGAAGTGGACAGTTCAATGATTTTTAGTAAATTCACGGAGTTGTGCAGCCATAATCACAATCAATTTTAGAACATTTCATCACCCCAAAGAGAAACTCTGTATTCTTTAGCTATCAGCCCCCATCCCATTCCCGCATTCCCCACCAGCCTTAGGCAACCATTAAAATACTTTTTGTCTCTATAGATTTTCCTGGACATTTAATATAAATGGAACCATACTCATATAGTTCTGTGTCTGGATTATTTCACTTACCATAATGTTTTCAAGATTTATCTATGTTTTAACTTCATTCCTTTTTATGGCTGAATAATATTCCATTGTACGGATATAACACATTTTGTTTATCCATTCATCGATTGATGGACATTTGGGTTGTTTCCACCTTTTGGGTATTGTTTTTGGGTGGACATATGTTTTAATTTCTCTTGGGCATATATCTAAGGGTGGAATTTCTTGGTCAAATGGTAACACTATGTCTAACTTTTTGAGGAACTGCTAGACTCTTCCAAAATGTCTGTGTCACTTTACATTCATAGCAAATGCAAGAGGGTTCCAATTTCTCCACGTCCTAGCCAGACCTTGTTATTATCTTTTATTATTATTACAGCCATCTTAGTGGGTATGAAGTGATATCTCACTGTGGTTTTGATTTGCATTTCCCAAATGACTAATGATGTTGAGCATATTTTCATGTGCTTATTCACCATTTATATGTGCCTATTCATATATATTTATATCTATATTTACATACAAGTATATACTTTACAAATATTTTGTCCTATTCTATGGCTTATCTTTTTACTTTTTTGCTAGCGTCCTTTGAAGCACAAATTTTGAAATTTTGAAGTCCAAATTTTTTCTTTTGCATCTTGATCATTTTAAATGTCAACCTTGTTGCTTTTATACCTGTACTTTATATGAAACTTTTTTTTTTACACATAACATCTCACAATTACTTCAGGTGAGTCTTAAGAATGTTTTAAAAAAATATTTAAAACTGTCATAAGACATACATGAGAGCCTGAATAAGGTGAGGATGACATCCACATTGGGGTGGCCACATGGGCAGAGTCAGAACCCAAAGGGGATAGGAGGACATCTATGCATGGGGATGGCCCAGCGCTGGGTGCTGCAGCCCAAGACAGGAAAGGAAGGCATCCGTGCATGGGCGCAGCCTGGTCTGGGGAGTCAGAACCTGAGTGGACGATGAAGGGTGTTTATGCAGGGGAGCAGCTCAGAGAATATGGTGTGAGAGGGCTTCCCCACAGGGGGCACAGTGGCCAGGCATAGCATATCAGAATACTAGTGAGGTGAGGAGGGTTATCTGCATGAGGGAGAGGGCAGTGGAGGTGATGGGACATTGGTCATGTTCAGGAAGACTGATCAAGTAAGTTAAGGATAATGAAGACCAGGATTCTTACTGTCAGAGAAAAGATTAAAAGTATAGAAAGGGAGAAAACTAGAATGAATCTTGTGGTGGTGGATTAGAATTGGAGGTATTGGTGTGAATTCATGATTTTTAATATAGAGAGATATAGATGTAAATATGTGTACACATATCTACATATGTGTATTCATATACATATATATGTGCATAAATATATACACACGTATTGATTAACTATGTCTCCTGAAAAGACCTGGGAGTAATGACATCTCAAAAGCAATGAGCAAAACCCAGATATTGGTTTTGAAATACCATTTTGGGAGCAGGCAAAGCAGTTGGCTCACAGATGAAAGCAGGCATTGATTATTGGGAAACCTATTAATTCCAGGAAGGCAGAAGGTGGAGTTGCTTACCGTTAGAGCTCAGGGGCCTATGGTGATTCACGAACCAAGATCTGAATTCAGACCGAGATGGTTCGATCCCAGCTCTGGGTTTATGAGCTAAATGATGTATGGGCATCAACTTCCTTAACAATTCTGAGCCTCAGCATCTCCTTTGTATAATGGGATATTATGAGGCCCAAACCAGACAGTGTAAGTAAATGTTGGCATGTTGTGTGCACTCATCTTCTCACTAGGAACACTATGAAGGCATGCTGCAGTAGTGAAAATCAGTCAAAGAAATGAATGAAAACAAAACAAAAAACCCCTGTGAAAACTCTCCAAAATCTTCATCTGAGCTCAGGGACTTGGTGAAACTCCAGGGGCTTTCCAGTCCCATACATCAGCCATAAAATTAATATGCCACACTTTTATGTTAATTGAGCCTATCAATAAAATTTGAGGTAAGAGATCTGACCTGTGTGTTGGATATTCCTAAGAGTGGGGGTGTATGATGGGTGGGATGGGAGGAATTATGCCAATCTAATTTTATTCCACTAATGAGCTGGGGAAATTCCCATGAATAGGCCCTAGTATCTCACCAGAATCGAAAGTTCCTCTCTCCCCCTGTTGTGAGGCACCCTCCCACAAGAAATGCACTTACACACCACTCATGCAGAAAAGGGCAGTTTATTCACTCCAGCTGGCCAGCGTCCATCTCCCAAGGAGCAACCAAGGAAGAGCGGCATTGGGCCTTGGCCTTGTGGGGTTTTTAAAGGCAAAAACTACATCCCGTTGGCACACGGGTTTGTCCAGGTGCACAAAGCAAGCTAGGGAGCTAGGTCACAGAGGCCAAGAACGAGCCGTTAGAGCAATCAAGCATACAACTTTTCATTGTGTGTGTTCCCATCCAATAGTTTACTGTGTATGGCTCCTGTTTCTATGCAATGGCTTTTGTTTCTATGAGAAGGTCAACAGTTTATCATGCAGAATAGGGGGTAGTCTGCAGGTCAGACAGGGGGTAAAATGGAGTTACTTAGGTTAAGCAAGCAATTCTACAGAAGCAGATAGCGTATGTTATGAGGGTGTGGGGAGCTCTATTTCACCCCATGGTGCCTATGTCCAGTCACCAAGCCTTCCTCCTCAATTTCCCCACAGCCATTCTGCTTCTCTGCACCTCCAAGACCACTCCTTGCTTCCAGCCCTCAGTTCTTTTTTTTTTTTTTTTTCTATAAACATGACCGGTGAGGGGATCCCAACCCTTGACTTGGTGTTGTCAGCACCACGCTCTCCCAAGTGAGCCACGGGTCGGCCCTCAGCCCTCAGTTCTGACTAGGTTAATTTAGGCAAAACTTTCTCACTGTTTTCCTGCCCGTAGTGTTTATGCCCTCCAGTACCTGATCTCCACCCTGCCATGGAGTGGTTTCCTTTTCCCCAAGCATTAATCTGGTATGTTATACCCACACCAACTCCCCAAATCCTATTTCTTCCAGGATAAATTTTGCACTCCTTGGAGGACCTTTTGACATATAATTAATGTGCTAAAACCAATAGAGGCCATTCACTCCCTGTCCTGTGGGATGATATTTTCACATTTCCACCTAAGCATTTTATCCTAAGTCTTCCTTCCTTTTCCCTTTTGCAATGATTGTTTCTTTTCACATGGTTCCATTCAAAAATTTTCTTATCACAGTCAAACATACTCATAGAAATACAAGGAGTTCCAAAAGATCATTTTGTAAACAGCAGTCCCTGGCCCGCTGCCTGTCACAATTTCCCCATCCTCAGAGGCTACAATTTTCATTCCTGTTAGGTGATTATTTTTGTATCTCTTTTTTGACCTTCATATCTCTAAATAAAATGCTTATGTTGCTACTTATTTTTAAACTTTAGGCATTATGTATGGGCTTCGTATTACTGAAGATTTTCTCTTTTATATTCTTTTTTCCTGTCTAGACATCCTACCAGTAAAATTACAACATAATTCTGCACAAATCAATATTCATGTAAATGTTATTCCAAGTGGAGTCATGTTACTATGACAACTTTTCCTGTTCTGCATAACTTCCATTTCCTCTAATTCTCTTTCAGTTTTGTAAAACTCCTTTTGTCATCTTCAAATGCATTAGATATTTTTTATAATTTCGTCATCTTGAAGAAATCTCCTCTGGAGCCTTGTGCTCACCCCTTACGGGAATGCCCTCAAAGGCTTGTCCACCACTACCATCCTGGCACCTCTCTTCACCTCTCATGATGGACGCCCTGTCTATTGGATCCCACATCTTCTTCTCTTTTGGAGAAGCACATTCTCTAGCAGCTTCCTAGAAAGAATTCAGTGTAGGTATATTTCTACAGACCTTGTATGTATTAAAATATTCTTATTCTACTTTCATACTTGAATAATAATTTGGCTGGGTAGAAAATTCTAAATTGGAAAATATTTTCCTTCATAATTTTGTCAGCTAGCTTCCAAGGTTGTGGCTGAGAAGACTGACTCCTGACTGAGCACGTGGGATCTGGCTTGCTTGCCTTTTCAGCCTCATTTCCCACCGTATCACCTGTTTTAGTTAGGACGCCTTAAGCAGCAAGTGAATGAAAATCAACTCGCAGTGGCTTAAAAAATAAGAAAATTAATCTCACATAAGAAGTTCAAATGTAGGATGGCTCCCAAGATGGTAAATTCATCGATTAGTGACATTATCACTAACCCTGGTCTTTCTACTTTCCAGCTTTACCCTCTTTTTCCTTAGAGTAGTTTTCCTCATGGTTACAAGACAGCTGCAGCTGTTCCAGGTGTAGCCAATATGCAGACAGAGAAGGTATAGAGAAGGAAAAGATAATCTCTACATCTATCTATCTANTCCATACTTCATAAATCTGAATCTGATAAAAAATTAAAATTTGAAGTGATTTTTTTTTTTTTGGCTTTGCTTTAGTTTTTGGCAGCTGGCCAGTAAGGGGATCCAAACCCTTGACCTTGGTGTTGTCAGCACAATGCTCTACCATCTGAGCTAACCAGCCAGCCCCTTGAAGTGATTTTTTTTTTTTTTTAAAGAGATAACCAGTAAGGGGATCTTAATCCTTGACTTGGTGTTGTCAGCACCACACTCTCCCAAGTGAGTTAACCGGCCATCCCTATATAGGGATCTGAACCCATGGCCTTGGTGTTACCAACACCACACTCTCCCAAGTGAGCCACGGGCCAGCCCCTGAAGTGATTGTTAATGGCCGTTGTGTCACACTGAACTACAAAACTCAGTGATCATCCTTAATTGTTGCACCTGTGGTCACTGTGTTGGGGTATCAGCCTTACGTTTATTTACCAGCTGACTTGTACCTTCATGCAGCCAGTTTGCTGTGGGCAAGACAATTCCAGTACTGACACAGGAGACCACCCAGAGAAGCTGTCGGGGAGTTGCAAACAGCTTGGGACCTGAACAAGCACTTTTGCTCAGAATCTTTGCATTACCACCCTCAGCCATGGTTGGCCTCCTGGGAGTTCTTCTTTTATCACTTTTTTGGGTGTGTGGCTGGCCACTAAGGGGATTTGAAGCCTTACCTCAGTGTTACAACACCGCACTCTAACCAACCGAGCTAACCAGCCAGGCCTCTTTCATCACTTCTTGACCCAACTCCTCATGTGTATGGTGTTAGCTTGGCCAAACTGTAACTACAGTTCCCAGAATCCCCTTCCTTGTATGGCTTGTGTTACAGATGGAAAAAGAGAAGCTTGCATGAGATTTGGTAGGTAGGGCTGGCCGGTTAGCTAACTTGGTTAGAGTCCAGCCTTAAACCGCAAGGTCACAGGTTCAGATCCCCCTACTGGCCAGCCACCAAAAAAAAAAAGAGAGATCTGGTAGGTAGAAGTGAACCAGCCACTGTGCTGTGGGAGAAAAACATAGAGATTAGCATATCCTAGCTTGTTCCTGCTCTCTGCCATATTGAGAGACAGACATGGTGGCAGGTGCCATATGTCCTTGCTCTCCCCTGCTCCACTCAACTCTTCTTCCCAAGTACAGGCCCTGCTGACCAAGAGTGACCCCAGGCTGCAAGGTTCCACTCAGCAGCTGGAAGTGCCTGGCCTCCCAGCCTGGAACTTGTCCACCTGTGCCAGGGCTTTAGGAGGGTGGGTTAGTGACTTTTCTCTGATCCTCCTGCTTTCAGACCCTGTATTCTCCAGCTTCTCCAACAATAGTGTGTAGTCATCATGTCTTGTTTGCTGGCCCAGAAGTCATTACAGATTCTAGCATATAATGAATTCTTTTTTTTTTTTTTTGTCTTTTTCCGTGTCCGGCAACGGATCGCAACCCTCAGTGTCGCCCCCGCACCTCGCTCAGCCAGTGAGCGGGAACCGGTCTGTATGTGGGATCCGAACCCTCGGGCGGGAGCGCCACCGCGCTCACAAGCCGCCCCCCGGGGGAGCGCGCC
>NW_007732094.1:13487-16299 GCF_000696425.1 Galeopterus variegatus | reverse complement strand
ATCTCTATATATTTTTTAAAGTGAGAAAACCTTTCCTAGAAGCTTCTAGCCCATTTTATTTTCACATCTCATTGGAGAAAATATGTCACTTACCCAAGCCTAACTCAATCAGTGACAAAAGGAATGGTACCACTGTGATTGGGTTGGACTAATCACGATTCACCCTCATGGGCTGAGGAAGTAGCCAGCATCCACACAAGCAAATGACCAAGTGCAGGAGAGTAGATACGTGACCAAAACTAGAGCTCTAACAGCAAGGGAGGAGGAATGCTTTTGAGAAGGCAATCAACATTGTCTACTACACTCCTGGAAATACTTTTCTTAATTATTGATCGTAATTACAGTTCCTCTAATGCTTATATCCTTGGGCCTCTGACTTTGCATTGACTCCTGCTGTTCCTGGCACCCTCTGTAAAAAGCTGAAGAGTAGGCTTTATTTTTGAAGTCTCCCTAGGAAGTCATTGTAAGGAAAATGAGAACAAATGGTCAGGCTCCCTCAGCTGTTCAGAATCTTGCCGAGCGTGATTCAATATGTCTGTTGTAAATACGTTAACTGCGCACGTGTGCTCAGGTGTTCCCTGGTTATGACTTAAGTATAAAGGACAAATGGCTCTGATCCACAGTACCCCTGAATGGCCCCCGGGAGGCCACCAGGGGGCCACTAGGGCTGCAGGGGGCTGCTGCTATGGGGGTGGGGGCTGAGCTCCTGTCCAAATGAAGCATGTCAACCTTGCCAATGGCTCCCAGGATCTTTCTCCAATTACCTAGCTTGTGACCTGCATATGAAGGGTCTGTGACCCAGTCTGCACAGCATATGAGGGGTCTGTGACCCAGTCTTAATGGGTTTGAAGGGCTGTGACCTAGCCCAACAGTCATTCATCTCTGTGCACTTTACTGGCATTGGGTTACCATGTGTCCTCCATAAGTAGAGAAAGTCCGAGTGCCGATACCTTTGGAAATGCCCACAAAGTCTTCTATCCTCCCCTCCCCTCTTACCTAGGAATGGATCCTCCTCTATGCACAGGGATGGGCCCATGGCTGCAGGTTTGTACTGAAGCTCCCGCCCTCTCCCTCCATCACCACCAAGACTGGTTCAGGGAAGGATGTTTAGCCCAAGTTTAACCAGTTAGGTTTTCCCTATCTGGTATTAGAACTGAAGGAAATTTTCCCTGCACTTCAAATTCAAGAGGGGCAGCTGTACCACATCCTGTGCTTTGAAGACAGAAAAATCAGCTCGCAGGGAGAAACAAATGCAGAGAGAAGCAGAAATGAGATGGAGTGGAGTGCTCCTGGCTTTCCACTCCTTGGTTTCCGTCCCTGCCTGAGGGCTGCTGCATTCCTATGCTTGTGTTCCATGAGATAAGCCAGTATCCTTATTATAAAGCCCCCTTTCGGTTTAAACCAGTTCCTTGCAAGTTCTGCTAATTTTTTTGTTTCATTTTTGTGGCTGGCCAGTATGAGTATTTGAACCCTTGACCTTGGTGTTACCAGCGCCATGCTCTACTGCTCTAACCAAATGAGCTAACCAGCCAGCCCAGTTCTGCTATTTTTTAATCAGATCACCTTAATTTAAGGAGTTATGGTCAATTCTTCTGGACTACAATGATGAAATCTCAGTGCTGTGGCTCTATCACATGGCTCAGCGCATCTCTTTCTCTCCCTTATTGCCAGGTTTTATTTATAACAAATCTTGTGGGGAATCTGATAGGGTTGGGAAGGGGGTTTGAGGTGTTGCAAGCAAGGACTGATAGAAGGGTGTGTATTTGGTTTAGGGAGAGTTTAGTAGGATGTCTCACTTTCATGTGGTGTATAGTAAGCACTTAGTAAATATTTGAACAGATTAGCATTCCATACTTCATAAATCTGAATCTGATAAAAAATTAAAATTTGAAGTGATTTTTTTTTTTTTGGCTTTGCTTTAGTTTTTGGCAGCTGGCCAGTAAGGGGATCCAAACCCTTGACCTTGGTGTTGTCAGCACAATGCTCTACCATCTGAGCTAACCAGCCAGCCCCTTGAAGTGATTTTTTTTTTTTTTTAAAGAGATAACCAGTAAGGGGATCTTAATCCTTGACTTGGTGTTGTCANAAGATCCCAGGGCAAGAGAGGAAGTAAACCCAAATTAGAACTTGTAGTTATGTTTTCCCTAACTACAGCTTAAGTGCAATCAGCAACGCACTGGATTTTATCTCCCTTCCTTTATCAAACTCACTTTCTTTCTCCACCAACTCTTCTGTCTCTGCACATAGACACACATATATGCTCACTCAAATACCGCCAATTATATATATACACACACACATACATATATATGTTGAAAGTATAGCTCTCCAAAGGGGAATACATTCAGATCAATTCAACAGATATTTATTAAGCATCTATATGTAAGAAAAATTGTGCTGTAGGCAAAGCAAGGCTGTGTAGGGGGCAAATGTGTTGTGGCACTCCTACTGGAGAAACTGTACANACCCATGGCCTTGGTGTTATCAGCACCGCACTCTCCCAAGTGAGCCACGGGCCAGCCCGAAGTTAATGATCTTTATAAAAAGAAAGAAGAAAGAAAGAAACTACTTCTCTCATTGAACTGGCTCAGATGGTGGAAATTCTCTTCTGCACACTTTTGTCTCAGAGGAAAAGGTGCTTTCCAATTCTTTATTACTTACTTATTAAAATAATTCCACTAGGCATATTCCTTTAAAAAAACATTAAATAAAAGAGGCACACTTGAAATAGAGAAATGAAAGAGCTTGCTAAAGATCCCAGGGCAAGAGAGGAAGTAAACCCAAATTAGAACTTGTAGTTATGTTTTCCCTA
>NW_007732094.1:0-12369 GCF_000696425.1 Galeopterus variegatus | reverse complement strand
TTCTTAAAATTTACCCGAGAACTTTTAACTGGGAAGCTTCTTTAAAATGCAAAATCCTAGGCTGGCCCCTGGCTCACTCAGGAGAGTGTGGTGCTGATAACACCAAGGCCACGGGTCCAGATTCCTATATAGGGATGGCTGGTTGGCTCACTTGGGAGAGTGTGGTGCTGACAACACCAATCAAGGGTTCAGATCCCCTTACCAGTCATCTTTAAAAAAAAAAAAAAAAAGCAAAGTCCTGGGCTCCCTGCCCCCCCCCCCCACCCCCCCGCAGATTCAAATTCAAGAAGTTCAGAGAATTTATATTTTTCACAAGACTCTGGGTGATCCTCTCACACCAGTGGTCTTCAGGCCACTATTGGTAAAATGTCCAAAATCACTTGAAAGCGAATCACATGGGTACTTATTTTTAAAAAGCTGATTCTTGATCCCAGACCATCTGAATCAGAATATTTGGTGGCAGAGCCTGGGAATATGCATTTTAAACTCATTTTCCACTTGATTCTTACAGAGTCCAGAGATCTCCCTTTGACAAGTGTTGTTCGATCTCCTGTACATTAAACCCATAAAAACCCTCTGGAGAGAGAAATAGGAAAAAATGAAGGCCCTCTTCTCTAATAAACATTGATTTTTAAAATCATCCCTTCCCAACCTTTAGAATCTGTTCCCAGTTTACTGCTGATCTGACCATGTCCTGGGATATGGCCAAGTTCCCAAGGTCAGCCAGCTCTCATGCCCTCTGAAGTGGTCAGGATTGCTGATGGGCCCATCCAAGCTGGATGTGATTTGCTGACTAAACATGATCTTCATGCCCATCAAACAGTAATCAGAACCTCAGAAGCCTAAGTGGTGTTCAGAACTGTCTTCTGAATGATGGGGCCTGTGGTCTTGCTGGGGCCAATTTCAGCTTGTCTGCCTCCCCACCCCACCCCAAAGCCCTGCCTAACATTTCATACCAGATGCCAGCTTTGTAAAAAAATAACTGTCACTCAGGTCATTTGAAAGGCATGATGTGGCTGTGTGGAATGAAACAGGATCCTGGGATGGATGTAGCTTTGAATATTGGCCTCACCCCTGAGTTTGGGGTCTGAGGTTGGACCAGCTACTGGGCCCGAAGGGCAAGTCCGAGTGATAACACTCCTGGTCAGAAGAGCCACTGTGGAGAGCGTTGAAGAGGTTCCACGCTTGGTGCTTTTCTTTTATCAAGATTCCACACTTCCCTTTAACATCTGTCCTTCCTCTTCACTCACCCTCCCTGTCCCCAACACCTGGACCATTTGTGAAATTGGAGAGGCCATCTTTGTTGCCCCCCACCTTCCCTTTGGAAAGGACTCTGCCACATAAATCACTATGTCCCCTCACTAGCTCCCACAAGCAGGACCCCACTCTCTGTCACCTCTACCTCTATAAAACCTGCTTCTAGGATGGAAAGTGCACATTTGCTGAGCACTAAGCAAGGGCCAAGTGCCAAGGACTAAATAAGATATTGCAGGAAAAGTGCTTAGTGTAGTGCCCAACTTGTTTAGTACATTATAACTACTACTCATCATACTTGTGTCTCACAATGGCCCTACACGGTGGGTCAGGGCTGCTGGTGGCCCTTTGCAGGTGAAGAAACTGGGGCTCAGGGAAAGTAAGCAACTTGATCCCAATCCAGAACTAGGAAGTGTTGAAACTGGAATTTTAACCCAGTCTATCCTGCTCCAAAACCCATACTTTTTCAACTACAATTATTAAGACCTCAGTCTGAGGGTCTTACATTCAGAATAAATATAGAAAAACTGTAAATTGCTAGTTCCAGAGATATACACACATATTTGATTTTTAAATGGAATTAAAGTGATATAATTAATCAATGACTTTAAAAAAGCTACCCAGTGTTTATGGGGAAAGCAACAAATAGTTAAACAAGACTGGAAACGTGTTGATAGTTGCTGACACTGGTGATGGGGAAATGAAGATTCGTCATATGAACCTCTTTGCTTTTGTGTATTTAAACTTTTCTTCTCTGAAGAGTTAAAAACAAGTTCATTCCACATCTGTCCAAGATCTAGTGATCATAGTAGCAGATTATTTGTAAACCTTAAATCGGTGATTGATAGACTTCTCATCTTTGTGAGGATTCTGTTGAGTTTAAAGAGTTTTTGTTTTTGGTGGCTGGCTGGTATGGGAATCCGAACCCTTGACCTTGGTGTTATCTAACACCGCTCTCTAACCAACTGAGTAACTGGCCAGCCCCTGAAGATGAACTTTTTAAACCTTCAAAATAATGAGAATTTATATTTGCTACGAAATACATGCAAAGCTTTCTTTTATGTGTATTCTCAATTAATGACCAGGATAGTCCTATGAGGTCAGTATAATTTTCTTCATCTTGTAGAAGAGAAACTGAGGCACAGAAGTAACTAACTAGCTGAGGGCTCCTAGACTGGGTCTGGGGCAGGGAGTGGGGAGAAGAATTTGATCTCGGGCAGTGTATCTCAGGTCCATCCATATACTGTGTTGCTCCACTTGAGTGCTCCTCCTTTTTTAGGGGGGGTAGTGGCTGGCCCATACAGGGATCGAACCCTGGACCTTGGTGTTATCAGCACCATGCTCTAACCAACTGAGCTAACCGGTCAGCCCTCAGTGCACCACCTTTAACAAATATTGATCTTGAGTATCGATTAGTAACGGTTCTACCACAAATAACAGAAAACCATACTGATTGTGGCTGACATGGCACAGCAATAAAGACTGTTTGGCGCTCTCACTTAACAAGAGTGGTGCAGGCAGGTCAGGTTGCTGCAGCGGCTTGGCAATGTCTTTAAGCATCCTGTACTTTCCCTCAACTCCATCTTCAGGTTTGTCTTCTTACTGGCACAAGACAGTGGCCTCACGCAACCTTTCAAGACACTTTCAAGACAGGAAGAGAAGGCAGGGGCAGTGCTAGGGAATTCTCCTTGTGTGTGTTTCTCTACTCAGCAGGAAACGCAGTATTTCCCAGAAGCTCCAGGCAGGCTTCTTCTTACGTCTCACTGGCCAGAGCTTTGTCCATGATCCCCCCTAGTGGTGAGAAAAACTGGAGATTGAATGTCCAGTAAAGAAGGATGAGATTACCAGGGGGTGACTTAAACAAGTGGGCCATAAACCTGAGCACACATTAAATGGCTGGGAAGTGCTGGATTATTATTATTATTGATGAACAATATAGATCTTTACTTAAAGTTTTTCAGGAACACAGAGGAGAGGTTTATATCACAGACTACAGCAAATTTTCCTAAATATACCTTTTAACATCACTCTGTTTTCAAAGTCTCATTCTTACATCAGTTGTCCCAGTCTCATCCTGTTTTTCCAAAAGGGTGAAAGCCTTTGGGTTCTCCTCGCCTTACCCTGTTTCTGCTTCTTTCTCTTCATACTCCTCTTCCTCCTCGTATCTTTCCTTCTGTTTCTCTATCTCTTTCTTATGTAAGAGTAATGTAGCCTATTGTGTTTGTTATCACAATGTTAATTCCAATTCCAGCATTGGAATATCAAATTACTCCAATTTAGTGGCTTAAAACAAATTATTTTACCTCACAGTTTCTGTAGGTCAGAAATTCGAGAGCAGCTTAGTGGGATGTTTCTGGCCCAGGGTCTCTCATGAGGCTGCAGCCATCTGAAAGCTTGACCGGGGCTGGAGGACCTGAATCTAGGATGGCTCACTCATATATGGCTGTTGGCTAGAGGCCTTGGTTCCTCACCCTGTGGCTTTTCTGTAGTACTGCTCAGCATGGCACTGGCTTCCCCCAAAGCAAGTGATCTGAGAGAGAGAGAACACGCAGGTAGCCACAGTGCCTTTTATGACCAAGTCTCTGAATTATGCACTGTCTCTTCTGCCTCGTTCTATCCATTAAAAGAGAGTCACTGGGTCGGCCTGTGGCTCACTCGGGAGAGTGTGGTGTTGATAACACCAAGTCAAGGGTTAAGATCCCCTTACCGGTCATCTTTAAAAAAAAAAAAAAAAAAAGAGAGAGTCACTAAGTCCAGCTCATACACACGGCAGGGGGATTAAGTTCTTCTTGAAGAGAGGTGTATTAAAGGATTTGTGGACATGTTTTTAAATCACCCCATGTATACATATCACTTAGCTTCTTTATCACACATTAGTTTTTTTGAGGGGGTGGAGGAGAAGAAGGTAGAAGAAGGTACAAAGGAATGGGAACAAAAGTGAATTATGGGTTGGTAGCTGTATTCATCTGCTAGGGCTGCCATAACAGAATAACAGACGGGATGGCTTAAACAACAGGAATTTATTGTTCTGGAGGCTGGAAGTCTAAGAGCAAGGTGCCAGCAAGGTTGATTTCTGGTGAAGCCTCTCTCCTTGGCTTGCTGATGACCTCTTTCTCATTGTGTCCTCATGTGGCCTTTTGTCTGTTTGAGTACACTTCTGGTGGCTCTTCCTCTTCTCGTAAGGACCCCTGTCCTATTAAACTGGTGTCTGACACTTAATGTTACTGGGCACACAGGTCCAGCTGCCTGCCCTCTTCTAAAAACAAACTACTCAGAAATCAAATGTGGGTGAAGTGCCCCGGACTCCTGATCCGGCATGGTGCAGGGGCCGAGGGCCTCATGTTTGCATGATGTCTGCATCCAGCCCAGTGATGATCACCAGGCTGCCACTGGAAGCGCCCTGGGCTCCTAGGTTGGGGGGATGCCAAGGGCCTCAGCCATGCCCCCCAAAGTCCACATCCAGCCAAGCTGTGGTGACCACAACCATGGTCAGAAGCCCCCTGGGCTCCCCTGCCGGAATGAGGGGGGTGCCATAGGTCTTGACCCCCACCTCCCCTTTCTCTTCCTTCCACCCTATCCCTTTCCCTCTTCCCCTCTCCCACTCCCCCCAACTGCTCTGCAACATCTTAGAATGTAAATAATAATGATAATAATAATAATAAATAAATATTTTATAACAACAACAACAACAAAAATGTAGGTGAAAATGGAAGCCAGCTTTTATTTAGGAATACCGGTGACCTGAGGAGAGATGCTAGGCTAACCCATCTCTCCAGTAAACCTGAGGGAGAGTGGAGAGACCAAAGCCCTCTCACAGACTCAGATCTACTGAGGGGGTTTTTAAAGAGGAGCTGAGGGGCTGGAACATGGGAAATGAAAAGCAGGAGGGAGGGGCACGTGTAAGAGACCAGGTGCAAATGCTTGCCAAGGCTCAGTCTGGTTTCTGCTCCTGTCTTTCCTGTTATCTCAGGATCTGGGTAGTACGTGCAAGTCTGCAGCTTCAGGCTGGCTGGACAACAACTTTACATTCATGTAAATAATGTCATCTTGTCCTGTAATCAAGGTTCAAAATATCAAATAACAATGGGGAAAGAGGGAACTCAGAGAAATGCATGCCAAGAAAAAAAACTGTGTCCTTTTAAAATTTGCCTATAGCCTATGTGGGTTTTTTTCCCCAACATGGCTTCAGTCCTTTTCGCTCCAACATTGACTTCATTTAACCTTTTTTTTTTACCTCCTTAAAGGCTCTGTCTACAAATGCAGTCACATTGGAGTTAGGGTTCAACATATAAATCTTGACGGGGACACAATCTGTCCATAACAGCAGCAATGTGTGGCAAGTTGCTGCTTTGCACATTACTTATATTAAGATCATACTTTAAAATAAAATGGCTTTGTAGCTTTTTTGGGCATTATGAATATATTGTACATTTTAATGTTGCAATCAATGAACTTTTAACATTTTTATAAACAATATTTTAAAGCAACAACCTCCCTTTCTTCATAGAAGAAATGTGAAAATAATTCTTAAAGCTTTATTTTATTGTAAAAAATAGCACAGGTTGAAAGATGCATAAAATGCAAATGTACAGTTCATTTTATTTCCTTTGGCCGGTATGGGGATCCAAACCCTTGATCTTGGTGTTATTAGAACCACTCTCTCCCAAGTTAGCCACTGGCCAGCCCTAAATTTATGGTTTAACAAATTATGTGAAAGCAATCATCCCTTTGACTGCTAACCAGGTTAAGAGATAGAATACTGCCTGCAAGTCAGAAGCCCCTACAGGAACTTCCAAATCACAGCCTCCTCTCTCCCTCCGAAGGTAACTGTCTTATCTTGCAGGATATTCACTCTGTTGCTGTTCTTTAATTTTACTATGTAAATATGCATTCCTATTGAGTGTTCAAGGCCCTTGGGACGCAATAGTGAAAGAAGCAAAGATCTCTATCCTCATGGAGTTCACATGCTAACAATAAACGATGATCATATAATGTAACAAACTATAGAGTATGTTAGAAGGTGATCAGTGCAAAAAAATAAGCAAAACAAGGTGAGGGGACTGGCAGTACAGGTATGAGGAGTGGCAGTTTTGAATAGTGTCATTAGCAAAGGCTTGACAGGGCAGAGAGTGTTGTCTGTCTGGAGGAAGGATGTTCCAGGAAGGAACAGCTAGTGTAAAGGCTTAAGGTGGTGTATCCAGTTTTGTAGGGCTGCTCCAGCAAAGTACCATGCTGTGTGGCCTAAAACAATGGGAATTTGTTCTCTCATACTTCCAGAGGCTAGAAGTCTGAGATCAAGGTGTGGGCAGGGTTGGTGCCTTTCTGGAGACTATGAGGGAAAATCTGTTCTTTGCTTCTTTTAGCTTCTGGTCCTTTCCAGCCACCCTTGGTGTTCCTCTGCCTGTAGACGCATTACTCCACCCTCTGCCTCTATTGTCACCTGGTGTTGTTCCCATGTGTCTCTGCGTCTCATAGGAACATCAGTGATTGGATTTAGGCCCTACCCTAATCCAATATGACCTCATCTCAACTTGATTAAATGAAGTCATCTGCAAAGACCCTATTTCCAAATAAGGTCACATTCACAGGTACTGGGAGGAAGGACTTCAACATATCTTTTTGGGGGCACAATTCTACCCATAACAGGTGGGAGTATGCCAGACAAGCTTGAGAAACAGCCAGGAGGCCAAGGAGGTGAGAGCAGAGTAAGCAAGGAAAAAGTGGTATGAGCAGAGGTTAGAAAAGCTCCGTGTGTGTGTGTGTGTGTGTGTGTGTGTGTGTGTGTGTGTGTGTGAAGGTAAGATCTGTGGGCCATTGTGAGGACTTTGGCTTTTCCTCCAAGTGGACTGGGAGCCATTGCATGGTTTGGGCAGAGTGACATGATCTGACCTAGGTTTTGAACATATCACTGTGGCTGCTGTGTGGAGAAAAATTGTAATGTTCAGCATTTACAGATCTGACACTAGGTAACCTAGTAAAGTTGACTGATACTCAACTTGTCAGAGGCAGAGCAGGGACTCAAAGCCAGGCTGTCTGGCAGCAGGGCCCATGCATCTACCTTTGTTAGTGTTGCTACCTATTGTGTGCCTCTACTCCTGGTGTTGACCCCCGACGTTCTCTCAGGCACCACCAGCAGAATAGGTTCTCTACTCCCTGCTTCTTTGAATTACTAGCTTTAGATTCCAAAACCCAGAAGGGAGCCAAGACCCAGCGAGTGAGAATCTGTGTCCTGACCAACAGAGCCAGAGAAAGAGGGGTCTGGTGTTTTTATAGTGTCAGCCAGCCCCGTATCCTCTCAAAATTCACATAGACACATTCTCCAAGTTAAGAAGGAGATTGGGTCTTGGGTAGCCAAAAGAATGAAAACTGTCCACTGTAATTCTGAATGGACAGTGTGGTACTTGAAAAGGGAATGGGAAATTTCAACCTAGAATTCCAATTACAAAATATCAGGAACTTATTAAGACACCATGGGAAAAAGAATAATCTTCCTTGGCTTTGGGTCTTCTCTGAGATGTCATAAATTAAATGACCTTGAATTATACACAGCGATGACCTAACTCTTAGGTTTGTAGCCACTTCATACTGTGTTAGTTTTCTGTGCTGCAAATCAGTACCAAAACCTTTAGCAGTCGACACCAACACCCAATCATTATCTCACAGATCAGAAGTTTGGGCCTGGAATGACTGGGTTCTTTGTCCAGGGTCTTCCAAGCTGAGAGGAAGGTGTCAGCTGGGCTGCATTCTTATCTGGAGCTTAGATAAGAATCCAAGCTCACTGCAGCTGCTGGCAGAATTCAGTTCCTCGTGGGTCTAAGACTGAGTTCACCACTATCTTGCTGGTGATCGCTGGCTCTCAGTTCCTAGAGGCCAGCCTCGGGTCCTAGCCACAGCGCGGCACTTACTTCTTCAAAGCCAGTAAGAGAATCTCTTGTCTGATATGACAGAGTCTTATGTAACCTGATGTAATCACCCGAGTGAGACACCTTTGCCACGGGACAAAACATAATCAAGGAAGTGACTTTCCCATCATAGTCGCAGGCTCTGCCACACTCAAGAGGAGGGGGCTATACAGGGTATATACACAGTTAGGGGGCAACTTTGGGAGCTGTGTTAGTCTGCTACGGCTGCCACATCGAAGTACCACAGACTGGGTGGCTTAAACAATAAAAATTGATTTCTTTGTCATTTCAGAGGCTGAAGTCCAAGATGAAGATTTCGGAAGGGTTGGTTTCATCTTGAGGCCTCTCTCTTTGGCTTGTAAATAGCTCTTTTCCCCTGTTTCTTTACATGGTCTTTCTACCGTGCGTGTCTGCGTCCCAATCTCCTCTTATAAGGACATTGGCCATATTGGATCAGGGACCACATGTATGCCTTATTTTACACTAATTACCTCTTTAAAGGCCCCATCTGCAAAAACAGTTGTAGTCTGAGGTACCAGGGGTTAGTATTTTAAAGCATAAATTTTGGAGGGACACAAGAAAAGCCATCTTAGAATTCTGTGTACCATCCATACATTTTGGCTAGAGTTTTAAGGCCAATATTAGTTTTTATGAAAGTTCCTAGAAAATCATTAATTGTCCACACTCTGCTTGTGGGGTTTCAAGTCTTCTTTTAAAGGCTTGTAACTTGCAAAATGGAAAGCATTCCCTGGAATACGAATTATTATTCTGAACATTTCCAATTTCCTGAAGTTTAGAATACCTGATTTGGAAACTCAAAGGATTTCCTGAAATTTAGAATACCTGATTTGGAAATCAGGAATACCTGATTTGAAAACTCAAGGAAACTCTATAAAGCTACTTAAATGCATTTGAGAGATTTTGCTTAATGTTAGGATAGAAGTGATCTTGTTCTAGCATTATTTTATCTCTAGTTTCTCCTTTCTCAAATATGCAGTATATATAAGCTCAACCTTCAAAATTAAAAGCATATTAGATTGCAATGCTTACTAATGAATTGCAGGCATGTCCTTTGATTTATTATTGGTACTTTGTTTCCAGAATTATTTTCTTGAAAAGACAGAAATAATTTTACTCCATTATCCATAAACCTCTTTTGTCTGTGCAAATCATAGGGCATAAAAAATAATTTGTCAATTTGGCCCTCACAATCTGGACTAACCTATTTTCCCAATATCTTTCTAGTTCATTCGTTCTTTCTAGTTCATCTAGTTTATACACTTATGTTCTTATGGCACTGAATGTCACATTATCCCAGACTTTTTCATGAGTCATTGTTTTCATAGATTACATTATTCCTTCTATCAGAAATGACAGCATATTTTCTCTAATAATTTGCTTAGTCAAATTCTACACATCATTCTAGACTCAGTTCAAATGTGGCCTTCACAATGACAGTTTTCCTAACATCTCCAGAAAGATTTGATTTCTTGGTCTTTGATTTGTTTTAACACTAAATTCTCAATTTTGTAATAAAACTCACCACATTGTACACTCACTAACTTTTTAAGGCCTTGGTGTTCTCAAATAGACTGTAAGTCCCTCTAGGACCCTGATATACAAAGAGAGATTAGTGGATCAGCTTGAGAACTTGTATGAAACACAGAATCTCTGGCTTCACTCCAGAACTCTTGAATCAAAATTTTCATTTTTAACAAGATCTTCATGTGATTAATATGGATATTAAATTATAAATTACATGTATAAACACACACACACACACACACACACACACACACACACACACGAAGGCACTTCAAAAAGTTCATGGAATTTCATAAGGAGAAAACAGACTGAAGTTACCAGAGGGGGATTGGGGGACAGGGTATAAGGGAGTGAATTGTCCGTTTTTTCTGCTTATAGCAAAATACACGGAACTGGGTGTTTTATAAAGAAAATTAAATTTATTGCTTACAGTTTCAGATGCTCAGAAGTCCAAAGTCCAGGGAACACATCGGGTGAAGGCTTCCTTTGGTGGTGGCTTGAGTGACGGCAGCGTATCACATTGCAAAAATGGTGGAGCAGAGAGAGCAGAGAGAGAGAGAGACAGACTCTTCGTGCTCCCCTTTTAAAGCCCTCCAAACCATGCCCCCGACCGCCATTTTTAATCTATTCACTACAGTGTGGTCCTACAATCTAATCACCTCTTCAAGGCTCTACCTTTCAATTACCATAATAGGATTTCCCACCTTCAACAGTTACAGTGGGGATCAAGGCTCAATGAGGTTGGGGGAGGGGCATCCAATCTACAGCACTTACATAGAGAGTGCTCAATAGGCATGTGTGAAGTTGGCTTGAATCCAGTTGAATTAAAGGATGAAATATGAATCACTGAAATGCATAAAATTAATGAGTATATGGACATGGTAAACCTGGGATATCAACTTTCAAAAGAAGTTGTAGGACAAATAAAATTTATATCCTCTTATGTACTAAATTAAAAATAATTTTTTTTAACATTTACTTGTACATATACATGGGGTACAGTGTGTTGTTTCAATACGTGCATATACTGTACGATTCGCTTAGGGTAGAGAGCACAGTTTTGTACCCACTTCTCCCCACACCTCCCCCCTGCCCTGACCTCTGGTAACCATTATTCTACCCTCTACTTCTATGAGAACCACTATTTTTTTTTTAAGATTTCACATGAGTGAGAGCACGTGGTATTTGTCTTTCTGTGCCTGACTTAACTTCACTTAACACGATGGTTTTGAGTTCCTTCCATGTTTCTGCAAATGACAGGATATCATTTTTTAGAGCTGAATAGTATTCTGTTGTGTTTATGTGCCATGTTTTTTTTATCCACTTGTCCATTGATGGGCATTCAGGTTGATTCCATCTCTTGGCTATTGCAAATAGTGCTGTGATGAACATGGGAGTGCAGGTGTCTTTTTGATATACTGATTTCGTTTCCTTTGGGTATATACCCAGTAGTGGGATAGTTGGGTCATAAGGTAGATCTAGTTTTAGTTCTCTGAGTAACCTCCATACTGCTTTCCACAGTGGCTGTATCAATTTACAGTCCCACCAGCAATGCAGGAGAGTTCCCCTTTCTCTGCATCCTCACCAGCATTTGTTATTTTGTCTTGTTGTTAATAGCCATTCTAACTGGAGCGAGGTGATATCTCACTGTGGTTTTAATTGGTATTTCTCTGATGATTAATGATTTTGAGCATTTTTTTTTTTTTTAAAGATGACCCGTAAGGGGATCTTAACCCTTGACTTGGTGTTGTCAGGACCACGCTCAGCCAGTGAGCAAACCGGCCATCCCTATATGGGATCCGAACCCGGGGCCTTGGTGTTATCAGCACCGCACTCTCCCGAGTGAGCCACGGGCCAGCCCTGAGCATTTTTTTCATGTGCTTCTTGGCCATTTGTATGTCTTTGAGAAATGTCTGCTCAGATTCTTTGCCCATTTTTAAAATTGGGTTTTTTGGGGTTTTTTTTGCTGTCAAGTTATTTGAATTCCTTATACATTCTGGATATTAGCCCTTTGTCTTATGTGTAGTTTGCAAACACTTTCTTCTATTATGTAGGTTGTCTCTTCACTTTGTTGACAGTGTCCCTTGCTGTGCATAAGCTTTTTAATTTGATGTAGTCCCATTTGTGTATTTTTGCTTTAGTTGCCTGTACCTTTGTAGTCTCAATCAAAAAAGTGCCACCCATGTTTTTTTNACTCCAATTTTAGATTTTGGCTTAAAAAAGGAATATTAATTTTTTTCAAGACAACTTTCACAACTGACCAAGGCAATCATTTTTTTCTTCATGTATCCCCAACCTGAAAATGTATATTTTTCACTATTGAGAATTAAATCTTAAAGGGAAAAAGAGCCTTTCTTACATATAGGGGTGTAGGTAGGAAGGTAAACAATTTTTAGACTGTAAGAGCCTATCACAGAGCTTTATTGTATTAGTCCATTTCTGTTGCTTATAACAAAATACTCGAAACTGGATGATTTATAAAGAAAATGAAATTTATTGCTTATAATTTCTGAAGGTGGGAAGTCCAAATTCCATCTGGTGGTGGTGACAGTGACCCAGGGTCTCACATTGCAAGATGGTAGAAGCAGAGAGAGCAAGAGAGAAAGGAGAGAGAGAGACAGACTCTTCGTGCTCCCCTTTTAAAGCCCTCCAAACCATGCCCCCGACC
>NW_007732093.1:139639-141323 GCF_000696425.1 Galeopterus variegatus | reverse complement strand
AAATAGTACTCTGGCAGCACAGCGCACACTTCACAGGCTCGCTCTGTCCTCTGGCACGCTCACTCCTGACCCGTCGCCATCTTGCTCCCTTCATTTACTCCTAATGCACTTCTCTTTTCTTCCCCTAAACACCAAAGCTAAGAAAATAGCAAATGCACAGCACCCAAAGTGGTTGAAACGTGCAAATTAGTCAACCTGTTAATTTCTTATGTGAGGTTTCTCACTCTATATCACCACCCAATACAAACCAAAAGAAGTAGTTTTTCTAAAGATGGTTAAATTGATTAATGCATACAGAATGTATTGGATTTTCTAATTAATTGTATACCTATAAGAGACATGGAGTATAGAACATCCAATTTTCTATCTTCACTGATTTTTGTCCTTTAGTCTCCCATAGTTTTCAGGTTAATAAATAAATAAATAATCAGTAAATTTGACCAACCTTTATCTTTGTCAACTTCATGAGACTGCTTTTAAGCTTTCTGGCTCATATGATAGAAATCTTTGGTTCTAATTCAGCTTTCTGGAAAAGTAGACATGACTTTTTGTATCACTTCATTCCTGTTGAATAAAATTCTCTCTATTTGGACAAATGTTAATGGTTTGATAATCTTTTAACTTTTATATTTTCTACATCTGCCTCTACAAAGAATTATGACAAAGCATTTGCAAGATCAACGCATTTCCATTGGTGCCTAAGTTTGTCACCTTTGGAGTATTTCTCCTTATTCATCTTTTTTATTTTCACCCTTTGGTTCTAGAACCAGATTGTAACCCTGTCTTTCCTTCTGCGAGTTTCAATTATTTACTCTGATCCTGGTGCTGCACCAAGTGCGTAATGCAAATTATTTCTTATGTGCCTCACAAATCTATTAGGTATTATTATTATTTTCATTTTGTAAACAGTGAACTGAAACACAACTAGGCAATTTGCTCAAGGTCACACAGTAATTTAGTTGAGCTAGGACTAGAATCTCGGTCTAATTTCATCTGTGTTTTTAATCTCTGTATGTATTGCTGCTTTTGGCTGAGCTGGATGCATGTTATTCCCACCATGGAGGACAGAAAGTAAGCATTCTCCTTTACTTAATTACTTGCCTTTATTGTCATAACCTAGGAAAGGCCTCAATAGATCATTGGCCCTACTTCTAATTATTGTTCCAAAGTAGAGCTAAATATCAATCACAATCAATCAAAGACATCATATTTGGTAGATAACCACACCCTCCCCAATATTTAACTGACTTATGGCTGACAACCTTATAAAGTAAGTCAAGACACCTAAGCATCTATTCTGTAATCCATTTATGTTGAAAGTTTCACCAGAAAGTTGAAAATCTCAGAGATACATTCTGTGGGTATGTCATTTAACTGTAAAAGTTTTGAAATCTAAATTTACTATGGCCATAAAGCCAAGAGCTGGAATCAGCCCAAATGTCCATCATCGGATGAGTGGATACGGAAAATGTGGCATATCTACACAATGGAATACTACTCAGCTATAAAAACGAATGAAATACTGCCATTTGCAACAACATGGATGGACCTTGAAAGAATAATATTAAGAGAAACGAGTCAGGCAGAGAAAAAGAAATACCACATGTTCTCACTTATTGGTGGGAGCTAAAAAAATAAACAAATTAATTCACCCACAAACACACACAAAAAAAACCGGGGGGTG
>NW_007732093.1:125591-138654 GCF_000696425.1 Galeopterus variegatus | reverse complement strand
CCCCCATTTTGTGTGGTTATATACAGCAAGATGAGTCAGAAGAACCAGGAATACATTAGTTGGCCTTTATGCTATGCACATGCCATTTTGTATTTTGGATAAAATTGTCTCCAAAGATGACTCACTTCTGCTTGGTTTGATGCAGATTGTCGTATAACTTCGTATAATGTATGCTATACGAAGTTATTACGCAGTGTGCCACCAGGCCGTCCCACAACTATACTTTTTTGAAGTTGTTACAACAAGCAAATGGAAAGGACATTCTTGGGGGGGAGGGGAGAGAGGGAGGAGGGAGGGAGGTGTCGGTGATGGGCCATAATAATCATATACATTGTATATTGACAAAATAAAAATTTAACGAAAAAAAAATAAAAATAAAGCTATAGCTATTTAAATTTAAATTACTTAAAATTATATAAAATTAAAAGTTTAATTTCTCAGTTAACTAGCTATACTTTAAGTACTCAACAGCAACATGTCACTAGTGGCTATGATAATGGGCAGCACAGAATAGAACATTTCCATCAATGGAAAAAGCACTATTGAACAGCTCTGGGTTTAAGGCACGCAACTTTGGGACCATGACAATTGTCTCAGAAAACCGAGGTTCTATATTGTGTTTCTATAATTAATCTATTAGAGTCATTATTTGTTCAACTTATAACCTTTTTACAATAAGGAAAACTTATTTTGATTGATTTGAACTTAATCAATGAGATTATAGTCAGCAGATCAGTTAGCACAAAGTTGATTTATTTGTTAGGATTAGGTTTGGCAGTATGCAAATGGTCCCATAATCACAGTGACTTAGACAAAACAGCCATTTATTTCTTTCTCATATAAATAAAGTCTGGAGATAAGAGGTCTTGGCAGGTATGACCTCCTCTATAGGGTCAGAAACTCAGGTCCTTCTGACTTTGCTCTGCATCACGAGAATTCTATTATCCTTGTCTGCATTTTTCAAGATGACTTGCCGTTCATCCACATTCCAGACCCCAGGAAGGAGTAAGGGAATAAGTAGGGCATATTTTTTTCTTTGAGAATATTTTCAAAAGTTTACAAATTACTTCTGCTCACATCTTATTGGCCATAATTTAGTCACATGGCTGTACCTCACTGCCTGTATTCTAGGTAGGTAGTCCTGTGCCCAGCTAAAACTTATGTCACTATAGAAGAAGGGGTGAATAAATTTTGGTACAACAAAAGTCTCTTCATAGTTGATGAATAAAATCAACTTCCTATGGAAATATAGTGTTCTACATTAACAGCTTTCCACATTGAACATTCCACAAATGTAATCTTTTATAACAAACATTCAAAACCTCAAGATTATGTGAGCAGTCTTTGAAACTATTAAAATTTCAATATTTTAGGAAAAGTCTTTGCTCTTTTTATCAAAGAGCAATGACAGAAACTCAACATAATAATAAGAAACAGAATGGAGATTAAATTAATCCAATTTTTTTGGTTCCTAGTATGAATTTTTCTAACTTCCTTATCTTTCAAAACAAGATGTCAGGAAGCCAGCTCAGTGTTTTATATTCCCAAAGCACATGTATCAATAGTTTCTTATTTCAAGGTTCCTATTACTAAATATTTTTAATTTCTGATTTCAGCTTAATTTTAATCAAGGCTAAATCAATGAATTTGGAGCTTATGATATTTGTAGTTCTACAGTCATATATTCTTCTCCATGTTAGAGTCAACCCCAAGTTGTTTCATGAGAACATCTAGAAGCTCGCTCTGCTGATTAGTATTCTCTCATGGCACAAAATTGGAGAAGGTGGATGATTGTGTATTTAGATAGCGATCTTTAGTGTGTTTCTTGGGTTTCTCACAGCCATAAATGCAACGGCCAGCATAAATATCTCACTTATTCAAGGGTATAACCTAGAATTCACTGCTGTTCAAAAAATAAAGTGTGACTTCTTTGTTGCATTGGGTATGGTACGGGTTAAATGTGTCTCAAAAGTTCATGTGTTGGAAACTTGATCCCCATTGTAACAGTGTTAAGAGAATGGGAAATCTGATTACGGTATTTGAAAGGTGAGGCCTTTAAGAGGACATCGGATCCTAAGGATCTGTCCTCATAGATAGATTAATCCGTTCATGGATTAATGGGTTAATGGTTTAGTGGGTTATGATGGACACTGAGGAGTGGCTTTGTAAGGAGAGCTCTTACCATTCTTACCATGTGGTACTGTGGTGACCACAGGACCCTGGAGAGAGTTCCCACCCAGAAAAAGACCCTCACCGGATATGGCCCCCTTGACCTTGGATTTCCCAGCCTCCAAACTGTAAGAAATAAATTCTATTTCTATATGAATTACCCAATTTTGGATACTCTATTATAAGCAACAGAAAACTAACATGGGGTATGCTAGAAGTTTATCCTCAAGTTAAATCAAACCACCCGAAACTTGCAAACTGTGTTTTGCCCCTCATAGAATTCATTTTATTGATGTGAGCTTTGGCGTCATGTCACAGTCAGATATTCAAGTGTATTATAAAGAATGGCTCTGTGCAATTTGTTACTGTACTTATAGTAAAGATGATGTGAAGGATGGTATCAAGGACATTATTCACCGACTTGCCCTATGATTCATAAAAATATTATTGTCCCCTTATAAACAGTAGCAGGCAGAAACCAGAGTGGGTTGACTTCAGCTGCCCTTACACCTACGCCAAAAGGCCACTGTCAGGTTAATGAATTTTAACACTATCTATAGAACAAAGTTTAAAAATTATAACAGTTGTTCCTAGGTTAAAACCCACAACATGGCTCCCACACTTTTGAAATTACCTCTGTGGAAAGAGCTCCAACTGTGTTTTAGGAAGAGAAGAAAGAAGCAGATCAGGACCTGAAGTAAACACACACACACACACACACACACACACACACACACACACACACACCAATGAAAGAGGAGAAACAGAAAAGCAGCTCAGCCCAGGAGAGAAAGACAGCAAAGAACTCTACTCCTCCCAGGTTCGCCAGTCATGGCAGAGCCAGCCTGCCGCCCTGCTCCTGCCAGGCTGCCTAAGGGAGAAGCTGCTGTTGACAATAACTGTCTGCCTGAACGAGTTTCCCCCAACCCTTGTTGTTGGCAGCTTGGGACAGAAATAGGAGCTGGATTGATTTTTGCTTTTTAGCAACTGCTAAACCTGCAGCCCGAAGGTCAACCTGTATAATGAAGATAAGACAATCTGTATTCAGACTGACATACAAAAGGAAAAAAGGGATATCATAATAATAATAGAGCCTACCTCCTAGACGTATGAGGGCAAAATGCGGTCATTTGTATGAATATAAAGCCTTTGCCTAACACATGATAAGCCTTGTGTAAGTGACTTTGTACTATTGTACTATTATCAATTACAAGGTTCAAGCCTGCCTTTAATATCTGTCAAAATGAACTGGAATTAATATATCATTTAAATGGTCAAGGCATCCAGGGAAAGAAAAGGAGAGGAGAGGAGGAAGAAAATAAGGATGTAAAATCTGGAGCCTAAATTTAAGATTGAAGGATTATCTTTTAAGGTCTGGCATTTGTCTTGCTATAAGTTAGTCTGAAATTGCTCTATGCAGCTCAGCTAAAGCCAGTCACAAAATTGATATTTTAAACAAGTGCTTCCTAAGTAGGGGGCGGAAAACTCCTAAAGAGTTTCGATAATTATGTCAAGGGATGAACAAATCCATAGATACAGCTATATATGTATGTTGGGATTAACAAAAAACAATTTTTTAAAAAGTATTATGAAATTCTTAGAGGCTTCTTATCACTATCTCCTCAGCAAAAGATACTATTATGTGGGAAAAGTGATAAGGAAATCAGGGCACATGATGTTCTTAAAAGAGAATCACACTTCTATTTCTAATAATGGCAAGTTAGTTTTTTAGATCAGTCTTTTCGCTGAATAAAGGTATGTATTTATCATTTTTATGGACTTTCTTAATGGACTCTTTTTGGCACAATGAGCACAAACATGAATAAATTGTGCCCCACACACACACAGCCACACACACACACTCAGACAGTTCATCTGAAACAGACTAAGTGGTTACTATTACACATAATTGCAGGGGTGACACAGAAAAATCAAAGTGGAGTGAGTTTCACCTGTTAAAGGCTTTTTGGAAGAACTGAATTTTGAGCTGCTGTCGAGGGATGGGAACTGCCAGAGTGTGTGCAGAAGGTATTCCAGGTGGAAGGCGTAAGTAGCCTTCCAGAGGGAGGAACTGAAGTCCTGGGCATGGAAAGCAAGTGAATTGGCTTGGCTAGAGCAGAAGGACCCTATCGAAGAACGTAAAAATCCAGGTTCCTTATTGGAAAAGAGTATATGATTCCCACAGTACCTAGCACAGGACGTTTTATGAATAGGTAATAAATAAATTCTGGCTGATTCATAGAGTCAACCTTACTCCAATGCTGCATGTGTTTTATCGAGTACTTACTCTAATAAAACATGGAGTTAAAAAACACAGGGAGTGGAGAGATAAATCATCACATGAAGGGAATATTATTGCCCTTCAATTCTGAGACTCTGAGGAACTGAAACTAAAAATCTGAACAAACTCTTCTGATATTCCTGTTTATTTTGGTCTGTCAAGTAAAGGACAAGAGGTACACAGAGGAATTTCCCCAAGATTTTGAATCAGAAAGATATGAGTGATGTCAATCCAGACAACCTTCTACTTTTCCGCTTTTTCAATTCCTTGGCCTGCCTAAGCATGCGTGTCCCTCTTTCCCACACGATCCTCTCCTACCTGATAGAGGAGGGTGAAGGGCACACCTGCAATTTTGACTGGCTCATGGAGAGCCTCCTCTTTTCCTTTATTAAATCTGGGGTTTATCTTTTGAGCAATTAGTTAATGGCCATAAAATATACAGCAATTTATTTACCACTCATAGATTAAACATGAAAATATTTAGGTTTTTGTTATCTATCTCTGTTGCTCTGCATGAAATAGGATTTTTTTTTTTTTTCCGTGTCCAGCAATGGATCACAACCCTCAGTGTCGCCCCCGCACCGGACCGGGGACCGGCAACGGGACTGCAACCCTCGGTGTCGCTCCCGCGCCTCGTTCAGCCAGTGAGCGGGAACCAGTCTGTATGTGGGATCCGAACCCTCGGGCGGGAGCACCGCCGCGCCTCCCAAGCGGTGCACTATCCAGTGCGCCACCGGGCCGGACCCTGAAATAGGATTTTTGAAGGAAGCTTCAACCTGGTAGTCAAAAACAAATGACAATAATTGCTCTGATTTTTAGAAGCCCATCTTGATGCTTGCTTTCCTGAAAAAATTCACAATTCCTAAGAATATCAGTTTGAATACTCTGACAATAGTGTTCAATACAGATTTACAATCACACAGCATGACTAGTTTTGCGGACTATGGAAATCCTTTTTCTAGGTCTTCTCTTTTGACATAAACGCAAAGCCTTATGTTATAATATAAAATGGGAATATCTCAGAAAAATCATCCTCCAAGTTTATCCAAATTGCTAGTTTAGCTTTAAGATTCAAATATTTTCTCTCAAATAAACCCCAGGGTGCAATGAATTGTCATGGGGTTTTCCATATTAAGGAAAAGTTTCAAAGGTGCAGATTGAAAACGTCCATTGAAACAAATACATTATGTCACATGGAATATGAGCATCTGTGAATACTTTACAAAATAATGTTCTTTGTTCAGCAGAGGAAGGCCAAATGATGCAATATCTATCTTCCAGCTGCGCTTTCCTCGCTGGTAATTCAGCCTCTTTTAGTGCCGTTTGAAAGACTCCTGACCACTTACTGTGCAATTTGGATGATGTGCTTAAGCTCAGTTCTTCATCTCATCACTTATAAGGAAGAGGGAACAGAAATTGTATGAGAACGCATGTGTGTCCACAAAGCGACAGAAAGATGGTTATCTTCCTCCTGGGCATTATTTTTTAAACACAAACAGTGCCAAAGGAAGAGGGAAATCAGTCAGAGGCCTTGGGAGATTCAAAATGAAGGAAATCCCTCCACAGGAAGAAGGTACACATCCTATAGAAAGTACATAAACAGCATTAAAAGCTGGTTATTGTTATGATTTCTCTGACGTTTTACATTTTCCAAGATTTTAAAACCATTAATCGTCTTATTCTGCCAAAATAGATGAGCTAATAATTTGGCTGCCTGCTTTTAGGAGGTTAAAAGACAAGCAGAGAAAAGTCCCCAAAATAAAACATAACCAAAATATTTTCATTCATTTAAACATATTCTTAGCACTTAGAAGGCCAACTGGTAAACAACAAATAATCCAAATTAGAGTGCTGAGTTGAAACAGCTGTTTAATCAACCATTTAATGAAGAAAAAAATCGTTTCATTGTTTCATGTTGTAAAGACAAAATACATGTCTGATAAGATTTTTAACTTTTCAAATTGGCATGGAAGAAGTATTGTGTATAGATTGCCATTGTCTAATCTTTGGTCTAAATCCAGAAGACTGGACTCTTTTTTTTTACCTTCTATTACTTTATCCCAAGATAGTGGTAGATGTCCTGTACTCTGGTGGAACAGAAAGTTTAAAAAATAGATAAACAAGATTCATGACTTGAAAATCTCTTATGTGGACATTCAAAGGTTTCACATTGTACCACCATCATTGGGACATGTCCTTGGATTAGACTGTCAGAAGCAGTCATGGATTTTTTCCCTGGCCCACCCCATCATGAACAGGGATGTGTGTCAACACCAAGCCCAAAAAGTTAAACACTCTGACCCAAAAAGCCAGGTAGGTTTGTATTGTCTCTGTTTTCAAAACTGGACACCGCCTGTGGTAGGAGCATTGGGAACCGTGGAAGGAGCTCTCTGACCTTGCCCCCAACTTCTCTGCCCATTCCCCATCCCCCGCTTCTCCACCCATCCTCTACTCCCAGGACCACAGGGTTAGTTTATGATGACCACTGGCATGTTTAGATTTCTCAGATGTAGAAAGAACTTCAAAGTACGAATTCTTTTCATAAGGACACAGGCTTTAAACCCTGTGTTTCATAACTGTGGGTAATACAAAAAAAATGGAGCCATTTAAGGATACACTTAACATTCTTGGGACTCTGGACATACCACCATGCTCACGTAATTCTGTAACTAGAATGATATAGTAGGCTTTTTCCTCTAAGCAATTCACGACAGATACTTTAATGGGCCTCCAATCTAATGTGTTGTGAAAAGAAATACTGCCTGTGACTCTTTGGTTTTTTAAATGAGCCAGTATATAAAAAGCACTCAGCACAGTTCCTGACCACATTAGACTGACCACATTAGACTGACCACAGAAACCTTCCCCTTTCAGAAAAGCTTTAACTCCATATAGGCTGTGAAATGCCTCCAGCTACCATCCTACCCATTGTAAACAGGTCCTGGCCCAGCATCTGACCAAAGTCCCCTTATGTCATCCCATCTGTGTTTCTCAAAATCAGATCCACAGACCACATCCACCTTAAACACTTGATGGGATTAGAGTTTAAGATGCAGATTTCTGGGCCCTTCTTCAGACCTACTAAATCCAGAGCTCTGGGAAAAGGGCTAGGAACTCACCTTCTTATCAAGCTCCCTGGCTGATTCATTAAAGCTTGAGAATCCGTGACATAGAGCTTCACATTCTATCCCACTACTAAGTTACACCCTGGAAAAAGGAATTTTTGTACCATGTCAACAGAGCCTTTTGCAAAAATGACTTCACTGTTACTTCTTAAAGTTATGCCCTCTGTCTTTATGGATGGCTGATTCAAGAGCCATCTAAGGGCTAATTTCAGGATCTTTTATACTGAAGTTAAGATTCTGTTCACTCCATAAATTTTCGTGTTTTATACAAGAACACATGCCATTCATTTGTGATTTCATTTACTTGCAGGGGGCAAAAAATCTATTGATGGATTTATTTGCTTCCTGTTGTCAGAAAATGAAAAATATATAACTGTGTCTGTCTTATAAGCTTTAGCAACCAGAAATCATATACCAATTTTCTTGCCCAACTGTGGCAATCTGTTCAACTCTGTGATCTAAATATACTCTTTTTCCTCCTTCTAGGTGAACTCTGTTTTGTGTTACATTTAAATAACATATTGCAACTGTTATGGTCTGTGGTGACCTCTGAACCACTTTAGACAGGGTACAAATTTTTACAAACTAGACAGTGTATATTTTCCTGCCGTGTTTACTTTATGGCGTGCCGCAACTCCTGAATGGGCACTTGAATCAAGATTTAAAACTTGCTTGTTATAGAATGCAGGCCTAGTCGTACTGTATTCTGTCCAGTTGAGTCTCTTAGTTGGGTTGGATGTTTGGGTCCAGTTGTATATTTTGCACATCTGCTTTTACAAATGCAACCTAGAGACATGGAGTTATGATACACTTCCAATGCTTTCAGAATCCAATCCCCCTTTGTAGGCTGTAAATTTCTGAAGCAACACAGTGTCTCCGTGGCTACCCGATGAAATTCCTAAGGCTGCCAGAGCCGGCTTCTGTGTGACTGAGTGTGAACTAAACAAATTACTACAGCCAGCACAAGCAGAGGGTTTGCATCTCCAAGCCCAGTAGGGGGAGATAGATGTTGAGCATCCAACTGAAGCCCAGCAATATTCCTGGCAGTGGCTGTATCAAGATCAGCCTTGGTAGTAGCCAAACCCTCATGCATTGGAAATAGCACCATGGGTCATTTTCATCCCCCAAACCTCATAATGCATATTTATTACTTATGGCAACCGCACACTTAACGGCAAAGTTTTGGTTGGACCAGCAAAGGATTTTGCTTAACTCTGCTTGATTCCTTGCATGATTCCTCTGCTTTGCTGGGCACCTTCCAACACAAAAGCACTAGTTACTTAACAGAGCTTCTCAATGTTCCTAGAAGTTTCTTTACACATCCTTATCATAAAACACCTTTCATCTCAGTCCAATTAAGGCACATGAAGAAATCCTCTTTGAAGTATCCCTGCTGACCTGTTATCCATACTACCTAATAACAAAATTCCTTAAGGGCAGTATGGCATAAGGCTTAAGTGCATATACTTTGAGTTCCAAAAGACCAGAATCAAAATCCTGGTTCTGCACCTTATCATCTGTGTGTCACCCAGCAAATTACATGACCTCTCTAAGACTTAGTGCCCTCATCTGCAAAGTAAGGATACTAATTAATTAATTAATATTTATAAATATGAATATTTAGCTGTTACAACTAAATGATTTAGGAATTTAGCACATAGTAAGCACTTCATAAATTATTATGTTAGTACTCACAAAGTAATCTGTTCTGATATGAACAGTTCTATTGATAGCAAGTTCTCTCTTATACTAAACACATTAAAATCTGTCTCATAATAACATCACTCTTTCTTCCTAGTTCTGCCTTCAGAAGCTACCCCAAATAAGTATATTCCTTCTTCCACACAATAGCACTTTAAATATTTAAGGAAGCTATCATGTGCCTCCTTTCATATACTTGAGAGCAGCTATCATTTTTCCAGTTTGACTATATCTACTTCTTTCAACTGTTTTCTGCATGACTTTGGGTCCATTACCATCTGTGGCACAGCTATCTGGGTGCTTTTTGGTCCCACTTCTTCTTCTCGGGCATACAGGAATACCCTAGACATTAGGTTGGGTCCATGTGACTGGGTTCTGGCCAATACAACAAGGGTAAAAGGCTTGTGTGCTTCTTCTGTGCTGGGCCATGTGTCCCATGAGATGCTCCTTGCGCTCTTCCACTCACTGGCCTGCTTACTGCAGACAAGCCAGTGGAGAACTTCGAGGAGACCCTAGGGGGCATGGAAGCCATAAGCTGGAAGAAACCTGAATCTGCGAGTCACCAGATAGAAGGCTACCTGTCAAACACCTGTCAGACTGGGCATGAGTGAGAAATAAACCTTTGTTGTATTAAGCCATTAAGACGTGAGGATTTATTCTTTATCACAACATATCCTAGCCTATCATGGCTGACATATCTTTGTAATTACCCTTCAGTAGACATACACCAGCTTGTCAGTGGTACCCTCAAAAGATGATATCCACGACTAAACACAATTTTTCAAAAATGACCTGACCCTGATGGAAAAAAAACTGGGAAACCAGTTCCTTCTGCTGCTGCTGTGGTGGTTGTTTTTCTGAGTACTGTATTTCTACCAGTGCTTTCCAAAGTTGCCTTATGTTTAGCAACCACACTACACATGCACAGGTGGCACAAGCTACACTTATAATTAACTAAAAACATTTAGGTGTTTTCCAAGACAACTGCTGTTAAGCCAGGTGTGGCATAGCTAGTGTTCACCAAGTATCGCTTTCCTGCACTTACCAGCCTGCCGCACAGTTTGGTTGACACCATGTTGATATTTCTAGGAGCAGAAATAACGTGTGTCACCTGGGCTGAGGCAGTTAAGAATCAGTATGTCTCATCCATTCTTCTCTTCCCCTGCTGCAGAGACCTCGAAGGATACATTCTATATCCCATCAGACTTTGCATAAATGAGAAACATTTATTGTATTAAAATACTAAAATTTCAGAGTTTGTCTGTTGTGGCATCTAACATTTAATCTGGTACTTGTGCAATTCATTCTTTTGCACTTTAATTCAGAACTTTATATTTATTTCTATTAATTTTTAAAATTCTATTCACGAATTATACACCTACAGAAAAGTGCCATATCATAAGTGAATTAATAATTCAATGAATGTTCACACACTGAATGCACAACAGTAACTAAAAAAAATAGAATATGACTGGCATGCAGAAGCTCCTTCACGCTCCCCTTCAGCCACTGCCCACCAAGAATAACCACTACCCTGATTTCTAGCAGCGTAATTTTTGTGTTTTTATGTTTTATGCACACAGAATAATACAGTGTGTACTCTTTTTGCTCAATACTATGTTTATGAGATTCATCCACACTACTGTGTGTGGTTATTGTTGGTTCATCTGCATTGCCCTCCAGTATGTAAATATACTGCCTCTTCATTCTCTTAATGGTATACTTGATAAAACAGAATTTCTTAATTTTAATAAAGTTCAATTAACCAATTTTGTTTCCTTTATAGTTAGCAAATTTTGTGTCCTGTTTAAGAAATTCTTGCCTACTCCAGAATCATGGGATAGCTCTACTACATATTCTTTTTTAAAATTTATTTTTTTACCTTTCAAGATTAGATTGGCAACTCATCTAGAGTTAAATTTGGGGGTATGATATGAGGCAGGGATTAATACATAGTTTTTTCCATTTGAATATTCAGTTGGCCCAAGACTATTTATTGAAAAGGCCAACCTGCTATACTGCATTCAGTGACTCATTTGTCACAAATTGGGCAATATATATGTGTGGATTTCTGTTTCTAGACTTTCTATGCTGTTCCTTTGGTCAGTTTGCCTCTCCTTTGCCGATACCACACTGTTTTAATCAGCCTCGACATATCTGATGAAGTGCATCCTCCAACTCTGTTTTTCTACTTCTAAAGTGCCTTTTCTAGTCTTGGTTCTTTGTGTTTCCACATGTATTTTACAATTATCTAGGCAATCTTCACAAAATAATCTGTGGTGTTTTGACTGGAATTTTACTGAACCCATATATTAATTTGTGCAGAAATGACTTCTTCACAGTACTGAGTCTTCCGACCCATCAGCCTGGTCTCTTCGTCCACTTGTTTAGGCATCCCTTAATTTCTCTCAATAATGCTTTGTAGGGTTTAGGGTAAAAGTCTTGCATGTCTTTTGTTAAATTTGTTCCTAGGCATTTAATAGTATTTGACACTGTTATAAATGATATCATTTTTATTTTTTTCTGTTTGTTGCTGGTATATAAAAATACAATTGATTTTTGTTTATATGCCTTGTATCCAGAAACCTTGCTAAATTCACATATCAATATAGTTTGTCTGCAGATTCTTTTGGACTCTCTACATATGCAATCATGTTATCGGTGAATTATGACACTTGGTTTCTCCCTATCCAATTCTTAAGCCTAACTCTATTGCATTTTATCTTTCATTCTGAAGTCTAAAATTCAAACTAGATGAGATAATTTCAAGTCATGATTTTATAACCCAGAATAGTATCTGCTTCCCCAGCCCTTTATCAAATTTGTGGGTGATAAACATTGATTCTATGTGCTCATTCAAGTCAGTGTCCAACAAAAATGTTTAAACAAGAAAAGGCTGAAAACAAAGCCATGAAGAACACCCCAGGAGACCAGCTTCCAAGTTGAAACTAATCATCAATTAGTGCTCTTAGATGCACGTATTCAAACCATCACTAGATCTACCTAAATATGTCTCAGCCAGCATCCATTTCTGTACTGGAAGATCACAAGATATTTTGTCAAATTTTACTTGAAATTCATATATATTATGGACCAACTATTCTCAATATCTTTAGATTGAAGATCCTATGTAAAATGTATAAAGTTTATTTACTCCTTTCTCTTCATGAATCAATTCTGCCTTCTTAGTGATGACCACTTCTCTTCCTAAGTAATCATAAAATATTTGTTTAATAATTTAAACTAGCATTTTGCTGGGAGCCTATGTTTTCATGGATATGAATTTTCTGAAAGTCACTTTTCTCCCCTTTTTTGAAACTTCAAGGACATTAACTGTTTATCTTTACTTTCCTACTATGCCTCTCAGCATCCATAATTTTTAAGAAATAACTGACAATAATTCCAGGAGTACTAATGCAAATTACATAATATTATATAATCTGTCTGTGGCTGAGAATATAAACCCCCACAAAGCAGCACGGAAATGTCTTACTACATCCTCACTTAGTATATCAGTCAGGGTCTTCAGTCAGGGTCTTGGGAGGACACAAAATCCCCTCCTTATTCCAGAGGGATAACACAAAGAGATTTTAATAGAAGGACTACTCGCAGGAATATGGACAGAGTTAAGGAAACAAACAGGGATGGTGAAGCATCCAGAAACGGTGGGAAGCTAGAAAGACCATGAATCAGTCAGGGTACCAGCAAGAAATAGATGACACACTTAAACTGGATAATTGAGGGAAGGGACCACTTTTAAAGCTGTTGGAGGTATCATTAAATAAAT
>NW_007732093.1:124024-125197 GCF_000696425.1 Galeopterus variegatus | reverse complement strand
GTACTAATGCAAATTACATAATATTATATAATCTGTCTGTGGCTGAGAATATAAACCCCCATAAAGCAGCACGGAAATGTCTTACTACATCCTCACTTAGTATATCAGTCAGGGTCTTGGGAGGACACAAAATCCCCTCCTTATTCCAGAGGGATAACACAAAGAGATTTTAATAGAAGGACTACTCGCAGGAATATGGACAGAGTTAAGGAAACAAACAGGGATGGTGAAGCATCCAGAAACGGTGGGAAGCTAGAAAGACCATGAATCAGTCAGGGTACCAGCAAGAAATAGATGACACACTTAAACTGGATAATTGAGGGAAGGGACCACTTTTAAAGCTGTTGGAGGTATCATTAAATAAATGTATCATTAAATAGAAAGGATATTGTAGTATCTGGGGACTGGTAAGAGTAGGTGGGGTAAATATTCTCCAAGCCTGAATAAGTAAGTGGAAGGAGCTATTGTTAGAATCCAGAGACATTGTAGTGTGGGATAGTCCTGACAGCAGCTGTGTGTGGCCTTTGGTAGAGACCCACATCCCACAGCCAACCCAGTATGGAGGGATGAGGTGGGGGAGCAGGGAAATGAGGAGAGAGGGGAACAGGAAAATAAATACCCCATTCTCACTCTCCCAACCCTCACCCTCTGAAATCCTGCTGATGCTTCTCATTGGTTGAACCCACCTGGAAGCCAGAGGAAAGAGAGTGCCTTAGTGAAGTCCTTACAGGTTAGCCTCCTAGACACAGAGCAAGGTGGAAGATGGGGGTAAGTGGACCCAGAGGGCAAAGGATAGCCAGTACAGACCCTTAAGTCCAAAGGGCAAGAGGAGGAAATGTTGCTGGAGCTCTCTGCAAACTGGAACTGTAATAGGAGGAGGGGCCACCTGGGAAAGCTGTTGATGTGAAAGAATGGGGCACCAAAGCAGGGGACAGTGCAGGGAAGAATATCTCCCTCTCTCACGCACACGTGCACGCTCCTGCTCCCGCTCCCTCTGCAGCTCTCACCTTCCAACCAGTGCCCCCGTTGGTCAAACCCAACGAGAAGCCAGTTAGCAAGGGAGCCCGTGTGGCCCGTGTGATGTGGAGAAGGGTAGAAATGCAAACTAACCAGCACATTTGCCTTGGGAAATCCTCTTAACCATGTTTATTTTACATATCACAATTCAAAGAT
>NW_007732093.1:75041-123832 GCF_000696425.1 Galeopterus variegatus | reverse complement strand
AAGTTCTCATTCTAGAAAATGAGGAAACAAAATAAGAATTTAGTAATTCTGTCTTCTTCGTGTCCTTAGAATTCCTCACAAGTTACTGCATTCCAGGTTTCAGACTCTCATAAATATTATGAGCTTTTGCCTAGTAGGAAACTCTGTGCTAGAGAATCATGGGATATGGCCTTGAACAAGCACAGCCAGAGAGCAGTGCACGGGTCACCTCTACTCAAGGCATCTACAGACCACTCTTCCTCCTATCATCCTGGGGCAATCTCTTTCTAGCATGAGGAAAGTCCGCCCTTCCTGGATACTCTGCCCCTACCCAAGAAATCTCTGCTCCTTTTTGCTCAAGGACTCCTAAGGAAAAGCCAGAGAGTCCTTCAGATGATGTACCATACCACAGATCTCTTCTGAGGCAATGAAATGTAGAGCCACTTAACTACTTGAATAGAGAAAGGACAATGTAGAAAGAAAAAACATAGGGACAAAAACATATAAGAATTGATATCTCAAAATGTGACCCAGTGAGATTTGGCTATGTTTTCATCTTCCATCATTTGGGGGTGGCCTTTTAAACTCTGAGCTCACCAGCAAGACCCCCTGCAAGTTCACTGGCTCTATTAGTTGTTTACACTTCTTCCTTACTATAATCATTTTACAACACTCTCAATATTTCATTTTATGGATGCCCATCCATTTTTCTTTATCTCCCCTTTTAGAGTCTCTGGTCTTAAGAAAACCCTTCGAAATATTTTGAAATCAGTTTTTTTTTTCCAGAATAAGCCCAATATTGTCTTCATTGATGATTTTATGAGCTCTAAAATGGGGTATAGTCACTTTTTCTCCAGTGTTGGCTTAACTTTCACTGCAACTGTTTCTTCATTGCTGATCAATTATTCCAGAGTTATGGTTCTTCTCATTTTATCCTCTGTATCCTGAAGGAATGAGTCATCAGTAAAACATGCTTTTAAAAAGAAAATATATCAATTGTTTCTTTTAGGGGATTGAGACTTCCAGCAAAAGTCCAGTGGTGCTATTCAGTGCATAAAAATAAACCATCTTAAATATATACCTGAAAATATACAATGGCATAATAAATATGCCAATGTTCTCAAGTTTGCCCATCAAGGAATTCCACATCTCGTGGAAATAGTTCTGCATTTATGTTCTCACCTTGTATAGTTATTGGCTATGAGCAGCCCACAAAAAGTCTGGCCTCGGTATGAACATAGTGCTGGATCCAGTGGGGCAGCAGCTGGAGCCATCAGTCATGCTCCCCGCAGCAGATCTGAGTGACATGCTTTCATGGCCATCAGAACCACATTCATAGATTAAAATTAGAAAATCTATAAGCTTAGCTTTAAAAGATGAAGGAAAAGTGGTTCCTTTAGTTAAATGCTCATTTGTGGTTTTCAGTCCTGGGCAAATAAAAATGGTGGCACAGAAAAGCAGAAGAAGCCTGGGTTTTAGTCATGTGGTTGAGCCCCATCACTAGCTCTGGACAGCCTACCAAACTTCTCGTGATATGAGCAATTTGTTACTAAAGTAGGAATGTCCAGCTGAACGAAATTTTTAAGGATACAGTATTAATGAAGCTGTTCAGATGTCAATGTGATGTGTCGATCCATACTCCATCCTTGTAACACACCTAATAGTAAGACACCAACTACAAAGCATTTAAATTTCTTTGATGCTAGAAGTTCCATTTTAAACCACACTTTCTAATTCAACCACATGCTTCATAAACTATACATCTATCAGTGTAACTCATTATGCTCCTATTCATTACTACATAAATCAATGCAAATGCTGAAAATTTAGGAAATGCAAAGTTTCTACAGGGAAATATTCTTATGTTCTAGAATGGTATCTGCAAATGTCTCCTACAAAAGACCGCTGTAAAAATGTTTTCTATGTCTACGAAGAATATATTTTTAGAAATCTCCTGGGCCGGCCCGGTGGCGCACTGCTACAGTGCACTGCTTGGGAGCGTGGCAGCGCTCCTGCCGAGGGTTCGGATCCCACATACAGACCGGTTCCCGCTCACTGGCTGAGCGAGGTGCGGGCGCGATGCCGAGGGTTGCGATCCCGTTGCCGGACACGAAAAAAGACAAAAAGGAAAAAAAAAAAAAGAAATCTCCTTTCTTGAGGCAGGAAAAAAGTATGGCTTCTGGGAATATTGTGACCTGAATTTCTCCTCTCCATTATTCATGTCTTTTTTTCCTTTTCATTTTTTTCATTTTTTTTAATTCACTGTGAAAATCTTTCCTTCAATTCAATAGCTTTACCTGAAAATAATGTTTCTTGCCACATCATGGTCATGTAGTCAAACTATATTATGCTTCATGTGTCTATACAAACACACACTCACACACACACACACACACACACATACATTAGAGATTAAACCTTTTATTATTCTTGAGAACATTATTGTGGAAGTTTAAATTTCACATGCCAGAACAATTAATAATTCTTGTTTAAAACTTTTGGCTGTGACTATTTAGAAATCCTTCTGGGAACTAACAAATTTTATTGCCTTTGATTTATCCATGGTCTAATTAGCAAATACAGGAATAAAATACACCATTTTAATACTGGTGCTTTTTGTGTTCTTTCTTCCCAATGATTAAAGTGTTTAGATTTTTAAAACCAAATTTGTAATGAAATAATGTGAATTATGATAAACATAGAGTTATTACAGAATGCAAGTTAATAAACACTATATACTACTTTTTCCAGTGTCCATGAGAGATAATGAAAATTAGGTTCTGCACCCTGCAACCTAATTTTCCAGAGTAGCCCAGCCTACCCTTCTATTCTGAAATCACTTTAGTGTTGTTTAGGGCAATTCCCTGGATCTGGATACTAGCCTGTGGAGTACAAGAAGACTCCACATCACCATCTCTTTTCTCTTTCTTCCTGCCCACCAGCCAGTTATATACATTCAATCAAGTACACAGATTCACACAGAAACACTTTCAACAGCATGATCACTATGGGCTTGCCATTTAGATACAAAAGACTAGGGTTCAACTCCTTTCCCTTATCTGTGTCATCGTAACAACGACTTAAACTCTCTATGTCTCATTTTCCTTATCTGTGAGATTGGAGCAATAAATATCTACCTTAAAGCACTGCCATGAAGATCAACAGAGAAAACATATGTGATAGCATTTCATAAACTGAAAAGCACTCTACAATTCTACATTATTATTGTTATTAATTTTAGCTTCTAACTAGATAAGACAAATATTAGCAACCTTCATTAGGATTAAACCAGAAAAAGTCCTGGACCAACTTTGCAAAATGTGGTACAGAACACTAGTTTCAGGAGTTATTAGTAAAAAAATTTAAATTTCTAAAAAGTAAGAAGATCAAAATGAGTTGGGAAACATTGGCTTAACAGCATTAAATCAGTTTATTACAGGACTTTTCAGATCCTTTAATATGCTAATATACCCAGTGACAGTCTGAGGGGAATACCATCTGTGATGTTTCTCCAAATTTTTTAAGCCCCCATCCTCTTTCTTTTTGCAAAATACTATCTCTAGCAAGTACAACTTTATCTTTTGCCTCTTCCCCTTTCATTTCTGTATTCCTACTTCCTGTTGTCTAATTCTTAGAACATCCTCTGTAATTTTTATGTTCAATTTCTGTTAACAGGCAAGGAATAACAAATTTTCCAAAACAATGTTTTATTGGAGCAAAAACCACACAACTAACCCCACCCCCTGTAATATAGTATAGTAAACAAGAACTCAAGGAAACAAAACAGTAACAAGAACGCAAAGCAACAAATATTGTACTGCAGCAACTCTTCCCCCTTCCCAAACTATAGAGCACACTTTCATAAAGGTAATTAATCAACCATCATAATTCGTGTTTATGAAATAATACTAGAATATAAAGTCTTAATCACAAGTCTCTTTACTGTAGATTTTTAAAAACTAATGTCTCAGTTATATATTTTCAAGTTTAGGTGCCTGTAGTTTAGATAATGTGGGACTCAAAAGTCGTTGGTTTTCATGGTAGTATAGAAACAGTGCACATAAGCAGTTTTTTCACTTAGCACGTTTTAGGCCTTAGAAAAGCCTAAGTGGCACTCACTTCCTTACTTGGGGTATGAAAAAGCTCCAGTATACTCTCAAAGTCACAAATATGCTGTCCTGTGTTGTGCACTCATATCCTCCTAAAGCACACACCTTCCTCTCCTTCTATCAAATGTTTTCATGACTCTATGAGTCAGATCATAAGTTCTTGGGCCAAACCCAACTCCTTTGCCCCTCTTTTTTTCCTTTTGTATTATATTCAGTACTTATAATCCTTCCCAAACACCCAGAGGCCACCCAGGTGTAGGATATCTCTGACCATAGTAGTTGCCTTTCTAAACATCACCTACACCTTCCCCGGTGTGACTCCCACACTCCCACACACCTTCATGGCTCATTTTCTCCACTCCATCTAGAGCAGCCAAACACAAGCTCTACCTAATTTATAAATAACTACATTCTGCAAAGACCCATCTGGAGTCAGAAAATAACCTTGGGTTTGATTTGAGTGTGAAAACCACTGTACTCACTTGTTTGTTAAAAGAGTTGTGATGTGTTCATCTTTTCAATTTCTGAAATCTCCCCACCCCCTAAAATGAAGAAAAGAAAATCAGGTGGGAAGGACACCTCATACAGTATTATTTCATTCTCCTTTGCTACCATGCCTTGATGCAAAAGTTAGTAGACTCGTAGAATCTCTCAATTAGAAGGGATCTCAAGGTCAAGATGATTTAAGTACCTAGCCCATAATTACATTGATGTAGTGGATTGAATTATGTCTCCCAAAACTCACACTGAAGCTTGAATTGCGTCCCCCAAGTTTTATATATTAGAAACTTAGTCTAGAGGATGGGAAGTCCTATTATGATAATTGAAAGGTGGAGCCTTGAAGAGGTGATTGGATTGTAGGACCGTGCAGTAGTGAATGGATTAAAAAGGGTGTTCAGGGGCTTGGTTCTGAGGGCTCTAAAAGAAGAGGAGAGTCTATCTCTCTCTCTGCTCTCTCTGCTTCCACCATCTTGCAATGTGAGACCCCTGGGTCACTGTCACCACCACCAGATGGACTTTGAACTTCCCAGCCTTAGAAACTGTAAGCAATAAATTTCATTTTCTTTGTAAATTACCCAGTTCCAAGTATTTTGTTATAAGCAATGGAAATGGACTAATACAACTGACATTTGTACTCGTGAAAAGAGAACAGACTTTGAAGCAGGACAAACTGGGTTGGCTTTGCCACTTCAAAGTCACATGGCCTTAAACAAGTTACTTAACCTCCCTGAGTCTCAATCCTCTCAACTAAGAATGCAAAAAATAGTGTGCAGAGTTATTGTGAAGATATGAGGTAATATATTTAAGATGCTTAACATTGTGCCTACCATCAAATAGGTAAAAGCTGTGATCTTGTTTATTTACTTACTTAATTCCTACATACTTGACAAATGATCACCCAACTGCCTTAGCACCCCCTCAGTGGTAAGAAATTCATTGCTTCCCTAGTTAGTCCATTCCACCTTTGGAAAGTCCTCCAAGAGTTACAAAGTTCATCCTTATTATTGGGATTGCTAATTGTTCAAGGAGGAAGCAGCTGGGTGATAGCAAGGGCTGTATTAATGACTAACAGAGGAGGCTCTGGATTCATATAGACAAGAAGAGAAAATAAAAATTCATGTTCAATCAGGTCAGCATCTGCTCATTAGCCCTCCTACCATGTGCACCCTTCCCACAAGCCCCCTAAGCTTATTCAAAGAAGATTGAAATAATTTGCCTAGTTGCTAGCAAAAGTGTGAAAGTTTGAGGATGGTAAACACTTTGGAACTTCCAATATTTGAACAATGTATATAAACTTGTAATAAATGAAAATTAAAAGTAAATGTAGAATGTCTTAGCTTAAAGTCCTCAGAAGGCAAAGTATGAAACAAAGGCTTCAATATGAATACATTACTGGGGAGCAGGATCCAGGAAGCAGGAGTGATGGCCAGGTGGAACAAATCCAGGAAGGGTGAGACCCAATTCATTAATGAGTTAAGTTAGCCACCACTATGTGGGACTGGTTGCTCAATCCTACAGGATTATATGGGACACTATGAAATCTGTGAGTAGATAGGGGGCAGCATTTAACCATTTTCTCCCAATTCCCACTGGTTAAAAGTTTATCTCACAGTACATTGACACCCCCCACTTGCAGGTTGTACATATGTATTAGCCAGCTGTTTCTGAAACAATGCTGCATAACAAACAGCTCCAACTTCAGTGGCTTACAAAACAAATATTCATTTTTTTCACTCATGGGTCTATGGGTCAGCTAGCTACACTCTGCTTCAGACTGTGAGTGGGTTGGGTTCAAGTCTGCTCTGTATATCTCTCCTTCTTGGAACTTTCTGGTACATGCTCTCCCACAGCGAACAACAGAAACATGAGGCCAAGTCAAACTACACAAACATATTTAAAGCCTCTGCCTGCACCCCATGCACTCATATTCTATTGGCCAGAACAAGTCACACAGCCAAACCCAAAGTCAAAGAAACAGAGATAAAATCTCCATCTATTCTGCTGGGAGGCACTAAAATAAAACCACTTGACAATGAATTTCAATGTATAATTCTGTTACAGGGAAGGAGTAAAAATTGAGAGCTATAATCTAATCTACCAAGCATGTGTGGGCACCAAGTGTGTTTCTGAAGAATCAACACTAAAGTATCAGCACAGAAGCCTCAGAGCAGATGAGAGACACTCAGAGGGTGTCTGAGATATGGAGTACCAGCAATGAAGTTGAAACCATACGAAGCTGCCTCAACACAGGGAGGCAAAAGAGACAGGCAACGTTGAGAAGATTTGAAGTGATACATAAGAGATGTTCAATGCATATAGTCAACTCTGATATCAGTTTTGTAATATGACAAGGGTAATTATTTCATCATCGTATATACAAAGGAAGTGCCAGCTGTACTGGGAGTTCACTCACAGGCCTTCCTTATGTAAGTGGAAGGGAAATAGGCAAAGTAAACCGAAGCAAGGAATCATCATTTCTCCACTCTATCTTAGGAAGTTTGAAAATTGACTTAAGGAGGAGAAGCCCGTGTCACTCTTATGAGAAATGAGTTATTAACCAAGGCTTTGATGTCAGGAGAACACCCGTTGGGAACAATATGCCCGTTGATAGAACAGGCCTCTCTCCCTAACATTTGACCTGGGGTGAGGAATTTGAGAACAATACACTCTAGCTCCATATTATAAACAGATCACTCCTGAGCCCAACCAAAGCACCTCAGTCTTGCCTCAAACATACATCTCTTGTCACTTTGGAATGAAAGGCAGAGGGGCTTCAACCATCTTCAAGTGGTTCTTCTGGGGTGTCAAGTCACTGGTCCTCGTTTTATACCTCTGGGCCTCATAAAATGAAACCCATCTATCTCTCTTCTACCCAGAAGGCTTTCAAGACTGAAAACAAATTCACACTCAAACATAACATCTAAATACCTTTAGATGAAACACATGATGTCTGGGAATATATAAGCAACTAATTGAATTTTTCTCTTTGTTTGAACAGAAATGACTTCAGACTTGTGTACCTTATGAATTGGTTCAACAGGAGGGTGGATTAAAACAATACACATTCCCAGGGCAACCAACAGTAGATTCCTTGATATTTGTGAAGACGTCCAAATTCACAACACCATAATGACATACAATTTTCCTTCTTAAAATATAGCCTTTGCATTGGCTTGTTCAGGAGTACTTCTCCACAAGCCTAAGAGCTATAATAAATACCATGAAACAGTAGGAAAAAAATGTGTGTGTATGTGCTTTTTTTCTGGGAAGAAGTATCATGACTTTTAAAAGACTCCCAAAAAGGTTTGTGCTCCGTGAAAAGGTACAGAAACTTGAATTTCATGGTGGCTCAGATATATGAGGGTACTTCAAAAAGTTCATGGAAAAATAGAATTAAAAGATAATATAAATCTTTCCATGAACATTTTGAAAAACCCTCGTGTAATATGAACAAGCCCACAATGTACCCTATAAAAAATAAAAATAAATAAAATGGAACAGGATTCATAAAGCTTTATTATTCAAATTCATTATTGAATGCCAGAATATTATTACTATATGCCAGTATATGGAAGCTATGCATATATACATGCCATTTGAAAGAAATCTAGAGGTAATACAGGCCACAGAGATGCCGAGTACTAATGAAGGGAGACCCAGCAAACACTGACCTGCGTATTGTCTTTTGAAATCTCTCCCTCCAGGCTTGTAAGGACATAGAGAATGTTAAAGTGATCTTACATAGCAAATTAGTCACCAAATCCTATATCATTTCCACTTTGCCATGCTTCGTTTCATTGCATTGTTGCTGATTTGGGATATAGCTGTATTAAAATTCTTTGAACCCTCCTCCCATCTTGAGGTAGAGTCGAATTCTCCTGCACTTGAATATGGGCTGGTCTTAGTGACTCACTTCTAACTTCTAAGGCAAGCAGCTTCTGTCTTGCTCTTTCAAGAGACCCTTGCCTTTGAAACCCCAGCTGCCAAAATATGAGGAAGCCCGGGCTGTATGGAGAGGTTCTGTACAGGCCACCAGCTTCTGGCTAACAGATGCTTCTGAAATCCTGGCTGGCAGCTAGTCTTAGCTGCTAAACTGTATGAAGAAGTTCTCAAGATGGCTCTAGAGACCCCAAATGAGGATCACCAAGCTGAGCCCAGTCAACTCGCAAACAGTAAGAGATAATATAGTGGTGGTATTGGTGGTGGTGGTGGTGGTGTTATGTGCCATTAAATGTATGATGGAATGGGAGCATGGATGCAGAGGGAATAGAAAGCATTTACACCTTTGGGCACTATTTGTTGGTGCACACAACAACCCCACAGAGCCAATTGATCCCTCTTTTGAGCAGAGGAGCATGTAGGGATAGATCAACAGCTCTATCCACATATAAAAGGGATATAGTGCAAGCTCTGATGATTTGTTTTTGCACCTCTATGCATTTTTCACCAAGAGAAGAATAGAAGATCGTGCTTTGCAGAAAACAAATCCCCCATAGTCTCTTTCTTTGCATCCAGTGGACACTGCAGCAGGCAGGTCGGGAGTAGCTGGTCAAAGTGATCTTCTCCTGAGCTCTAAGAAGAATGGTGTTCAGTGTGCTCTGTACACATGTGTATGTGTGAAAGGAAGAGCAAGCATCTTCAGGCCAAGGTTCACTCTCCAACCCACCCCACCCCAGATCCCCCTGGACAACCCTCCACCCGCCCACCTTCCCCAGCACTGCCACCCACCTCATTCCTCAAAGATCTTTCATTATCATCATCATTATTTTCTCTTATTCCCTCAACTCTTATTTCTCCTTTTCTACTGGATCCCTCCTTCCTAAATAAGTAAACAACTTAAATCTTTGCCTTCTAACAACAATAACAAAACTCCTTTACCTTATCATTTTCCTCTTGCTCTCTAATCAAGAGACATTTGAGATCCGGCCATGGCCCAATTACTATGGAAATACCGTCAAGGAGCTCCCAGATCAATAGAGAATAGAAAATGTTCACGTGCCAAGAAGCTTCTCTTCGGGCCGGCCCGGTGGTGCACTGCTACAGTGCGCCGCTTGGGAGCGCGGCGGCACTCCCGCCGAGGGTTCGGATCCCACATACAGACCGGTTCCCGCTCACTGGCTGAGCGAGGTGCGGGCGAACCACCGAGAGTTGCGATCCCGTTGCCAGTCCTGGTCCAGTACGGGCGCAACACTGAGGGCTGCAATCCGTGGCCGGTCACGAAAAAAAGACAAAAAGGAAAAAAAAGAAGCTTCTCTTCGTATGGAGACTTCTTGCCATCAGTTCTACTCTCTTGGCCCCCTGTTCCTCACCTTCTGATCATAACAGTCCCTGCTGGGACCTCCTTTCCAGGCCCACCATCCCACTTCAACTAGCCTTGCCAAGGTCTCTAGTTGCTAAATCAAAGAACTGATTTCATCCCTCATCTTACTTACCTAGTGGACACTGTTAACCACACCCTCAGACTTAGACTTTTTCCCCTTTAGAGTAAATGTGATCCTTTCTGTTCTCTTCATTGAAGCAATGGATTTTATAAAAATGACCTATAGCCAGGAGTTTGGGGGCAGGGAGAGATGAATACATGGAATACAGAAAATTTTTAGGGCAGTGAGACTATTCTGTGTGGTGCTGTAATGGTGGATACATGTCATTATACATTCATCAAAATCCTTGGATTGAACCTTAATGTGCACTATGGACTCTGGTTGATAATGATGTGTCAGTGATGGTTCATCTATTGTAATAAACGACCCACTCTGGTGCAGGATGTTGATGGTGGGGGAAGCTGTGGGAGGTGGGGGGGAATATATGGGAACTCCATACTTTCCACTCAATTCTGCGGTGATCCTAAAACTGCTCTAAAGTTACGTCTATTAATTTTCATTTAAAAAGATCAAATATCAGCAATTTCATTAGTTTGACTTAACAGGTCTTCTACTCCCCGCCTCTCCAGCAGCTCCTTCTAGGTCTCCTTAGATTTAATCCCCTCAGTCCTTTTCTCAGCTGCCAGTGTTATCCAGGGTCTTGCTTTCTTCTTACTCTGAACACTCCCCACAGGTAAAAGGCTTCTGTCCTTAGGATCTTGCATTTCAGTCCCCAGAAAATGCTTTTCCACATCTCTGGTCCTATGACCTGAAAATAATGGGTGCCAGCCTCAAAATGCCTTGAAGGTTTTAGGTTGTGCCTCTACCAATTTCAGACATAGACACTGCTTCCAAGTTTGGGAATGATTGAATGGCAGAAAGTTTTTAGCAAGGGAAAGAAAAATTAATTAATCTTTTAACTTCTTCCTCTAAGAGAGCATAAATGCAATAGATTCTTGTACAGCAAATTATTACTTCCCACTACTGCCAAACATCCTTTTTCTTGCTTCTCTTTGAGTTCCAATTGGTGGCTCCAGAGGTGCTCACAAATTAGCACAGTATTTGCAATAGTTCCACATGATATTTTGGAACATTTTGCAATATTAAATAATTTAAATGACTCCAAAATTTGTATATAGATAAGCCTAGACACAACATGCATGAAAATTAATGCTCATTCTTTACTATTGTGGACTAAAATCCCTGGAAAACAGACTCCGAGCCTCTGAAATCTATTAGAGGTTTTATAGGGAAAAAATCACTCAGGTGGGAGGGACAGTAACTGAAGTAGGATTAAGCAGAGGAAGAAATTGAACTGTGATGCAGTTGCAGTTAAAACAGAAGTCTCGGTCAGTACTACTAGAAGCTCTGAAGCAGGGATTCAGAGTCGTCCCAAAGGAGGCATGTCCAAATTGACCATCAGACAAAGTCATTGGACAAAGCCTATTCCCAGGGAGAAGTCATAATCTTAAGTGAGGCCACTCCCTTCAGCAGAGGACAATCCCTGGAAAGGGACTCACCCGTGAGCCATCAAAAGCAAACACTCTAACAGTTGCAGCCACTTGGTCCTGCAGGGGATCTGGAGGGCACGTCTCACTGTCCATCACATTTACATGGGCAACTAAATGGACATTAAATGGTAGCATTGCAAATAGTTTAATCCTATGTTAATGATTTTTTTAATTAGCAGAAGAAAGCGTATGACAAGGATGTGGAGAAAAGGGAACTCTAACACATTGTTGGTAGAAATGTAAATTAATACAGCGAATATGGAAAACAGCATGGAGGTTCTTCAAAAGTAGAACTACCTATGACCCAGCAATTCCACTGCTGGATATATACCCAAAGGAAATAAAATCAATATACCAAAGAGACAACTGCACTCCCACGTTCATTGTAACACTGTTCACAATAGCCAAGCAATTAAATCAACCTAAATGCCCATCAGTGGATGAGTGGATTGAAAAACTATGGTATGTATACATAATGGAATACTAGTCAGCTATAAAAAAAAAAAAAAAACGAAATCCTATTATTTGAAGCAACATGGATGGAACTGCAATCCATGTTAGGTGAAGTAAGCCAGGCACAGAAAGACAAACACCACATGAGCTCACTCATATACGGAATCTAAAAAAAAAAAAGTGGTTCTCATAGACATAGAGAGTAATGTAATGGTTAGCAGAGTCAAGGAAGGGAGACGGAGTGGGGAATGTATTAACAGGTAGATAGGAAGAATAACTTCTGGTGTTCTAGGCTGACTAGAGCTGATAATAATACACTGCCTATTTCTAAATAGCTAGAAAAGAGAATCTTGACTGTAATCACCACAAAGAAAAGATAGATGTTTAGGTGACGGATATGCTATCTTCCCTAAGTGATTCGTTGTACAATATATGCAGGTATTGACATAACAGACAAATATGTACAATTAAATTTTAAAATAAAAAAAGGTCATACTACGCTGAGCAAGCATTGAAACTCATGCATTTGTGGGATGGAATGATTAGTTTAAACCTAATAAATATGCAAAATGAGAGCACCACTTAAAAAAAAGAAAAGAAAAGAAAAGGGAGCACCACTTAAAAAAAAGAAAAGAAAAGCCTATGAAAATGGCACTAACATGGTTGGAAAAAAAAGATGTATATGAGTCAGAATTTTGGCCAAAAATACAGAAGCCACATATGACTCATTTGTATTTGGTACTAGGAAACATGACTTCAAATACACTGATAGTGATAGCATCTTTTGGGAAAATTCAAAGATTATGCACAATATTTTATAGATCTGCCAAAAGACAGAAATCTTGATGAAATTCATCAAATTTGACCTCATACCTACTTTTGAATACATGATGGTGTTATGGACTACATGTTTATATCTCTTCCAAAATTCATATGTTGAAACCCTAACCCCCAATAGGATGGTATTAGAAGGTGGTACCTTTGGGAGATAATTAAGTCATAAAGCTGGGCCTTCATGATGGGCTTTGTGCCCTTAGAAGAAGAAACTCAAGAGAGCTTGATTTCTCTCTCTCTTCTCTCCGTTATGTAAGAACACAGCAAGAAGATGACCATCTGCAAACTAGGAAGTGGGCCTTCACCTGACTCTGGATGTTGGACTTTTCAGCCTCCATAACTATGCAAAATAAATCTCTGTTGTTTAAGCCACCCAGTATGTGGCAATTTGGAATGGCAGCCTGAACTGACTAAGACAGATGGGAACACTAACTACATACTATTAAAGCAATTATATTTAACTTAGACAATGCTAGGGTTTGAATGTGTCCCTCAAAGTTCATGTGTTGAAAACTTAATCAACAGTGTTGAGAGGTGTGACCTTTAAGAGGTAATTAAGTCATATGGGCTCAGCCTTCATGAATGTATTAATGCCATTATCACAGGAGTAGGTTTGTTATCTCAAAAGTGGGTTTGTTATGAAAGTGAGTTTGGCCCTCTCTTGTCATCTCTGTCACCATGTGATGCCTTCTGCCATGCTATGACACAGCAAGAAGGCCCTCAACAGATGTGGCTTCTCGATCTGGGACTTCCCAGCCTGCAGAATCATGAGCCAGATAAATTTCTGTTCATTACAAATTACCCAGTCTGCAGAATTCTGTTATGACAACTCAAAAAGGACTAAGAAGGACAAGATGTAGAATACTTTAGAAGAGGTAAGTGAAACAACAGAAGATCCTCAAAGAGAAAATGGTGGTCTTTATCAGAAAATGAAATTACTTCTTTATTAGTTGTAGATACAGTTATTTGTTATGAATTGGTACATGCTATTTATTGCAAAAAGAAACAGATCTAAATGTGGACATTTTCTTTTTAAAAGAAAATTAAAGTATTTTTTATTATAAAGTAAGTGAGTTTCTGTATACAAGGAAACTATGTATGAAAAAATGCAACTAAAGTGGCATTTCTACAAAACAAAAGGAAATTAGAACAGAAAACAAAACCATATGCATAGATATGAAGGAGGGTACCTACAAATAATCCTGAAACTAATTTCTCTAGAGACTGTTTTCTGGCTGAGATGAAAGCACAATCTCAATTGGCACTAAGAACTACAATGAACAAAGACAAGTTGTCTAATTTAACATTAGTCAATAATACATAATTATGTGAAAAGTCTTGTTTAGAACACATTATTTACATTGAAATAAAGGCAAGAAAAATAAGCTTTATGACATAAGTACTTAAAATTTTTTTTAACTTTTTGCAAAGGTGTAACAATACAGAAAAGTACAAAAATCATAAGGATACAGCTCAGCGAATTTTCACACACTCAACAGTAACCAGCACCCAGTTCTAGAAACAGAATATTACATCTGTCTAAATTTTATCGTTCATTCAATTATTTCAGCTCATTAACAGAAAACCCAGATGTGTGATAATAACTAAATTCAGTTATCATTGATATTTTGCCAACTTTAAGTCTTACTTTACACACATTTTTCTATTTTGTCATTGTGAAGGTATATTTGTCAAGGTAGGGGAATAGAACATATTTATTAATGCTTTGTTGTCTTGGTTGATGATGTTTATATTTTTAATGGGTCTCCATTGATTGTACTTTATCCTAAGCTCCACAATTAGGGCTAGACCTGCCTAAGACTTCCACTTCAAAATGTTCTCTGTCCACGGCCTCCTTAACTCCTATGTACCCAGCAAGTCAAAGTGTATAGAAGCTTTGCCTGCTCATGTTTCCTACCCACCCCCAGTCTCAATTTGGTTCATGCTGTTATTCTGTCACATAAGTCTGTATTTTTTTTTCAATTTTATCTATATTTATTTTTGTGGGGTACAGTGTGTTGTTTCAATACATGCATATACTGCACAATGATTTACTTAGGGTACTAGCATAGTTTTGTAACCGTTAGTCCACCCCTTCTGCACCCTCACCCCTCCCAGCCTCTGGTAACCCTGGTAACCATTATTCTACTGTCTACTTCTATGAGAACCACTTTTTTTTAGATTCCACATGTAAGTGAGACCATGGAGCATTTGTCCTTCTGTGCCTGACTTACTCCACTTAACATGATGATTTCTAATCCCATCCATGTTGCGGCAAATGATATCATTTCTTTTTATAGCTTAATAACATTCCATTCTATATATATACCACAGTATTTTATCCATTCATCCACCGATGGGCATTTAGGTTGATTCCCTCTCTTGGCTATTGTGAATAGCTTTGCAATGAACACCCAAGTGCAAATGTCTTTTCAATACATTGACTTCATTACTTTTGGGTATGGACCCAATGGTGGGATAGCTAGGTAGTAAGGTAGATCTATTTTTAGTTCTCTGTTGAACCTCTGCACAGTTTTCCACAATAGCTGCACTAATTTACACTCCCACCAACAATGTAAGAGGGTTCCCTTTTCTCCACATCCTTGTCAGCATTTGTTATTTTCTGTCTTGTTGATAATAGCCATCCTAACTGAGGTGAGATGATATCTCACTGTGGTTTTAATTTGCATTTTCCTGATAATTAGTGATTTTGAGCATTTTTTCATGTGCTTGTTGCCCATTTCTATGTCTTCTTTTGAGAAATGTCTATTCAGATCCTTTGCCCATTTTTTAATTGGGTTATTTCTTTTTTTTTTTTGCTGTTGAGTTGAGGTCCTTATATATCCTGGATATTAGCCCCTTGTCTGATGTGTAGTTTGCAAACATTTTCTTCCATTCCGTAGGTTGTCTCTTCTTCACTTTATTGATAGTGTCCCTTGCTGTGCAGAAGCTTTTTAGTTTGATGTAGTCCCATTTACATATTTTTGCTTTAGTTGCCTATGGCTTTGTGGCCTCATTAAATAAAGTGCTGCCCATGCCCATTTCATATAGCACTTCCCCTATGTTTTCTTCTAGTAGTTTCATAGTTTTAGGTCTTAAATTTAGGTCTTTGACCCATTTTGAATTGATTTTTGTGCTTGATGAGAGATGGGATCAAGTTTCCACCTTCCACATATGGATATCCAGTTTCTCCAGCAGTATTTATTGGAGAGGCTGTCCTTCACCACTGTATATTTTTGGTACCTTTGTCAAAAATCGGTTGGCTATCAATGCATGTGTTGATTTCCAGGCTTTCTATTCTGTTCCATTGGTTAATTTCTCTATTTTGGGGCCAGTACCATGCTGTTTTAGTTGCTATAGCTTTATAGCATATTTTGAAATGAGGAAGTGTGATTCTGCCAACTTTTTTGTTATTGTTCGAGATTGCTTTACTTATACAGCGTCTTTTGTGATTCCACACAAATACTAAGATTGTTTTTTCTATTTCTGTGAAGGATGACATTGGTATTTTGATAGGGATTTCATTGAATGTAATATGGACATTTTGATGATATCTTTCCATTTACTTGTGTCCTCTTCAGTTTTTTCCACCAGTGTTTTACAGTTTCCATTGTAGAGGTCTTTCACCTCCTTGCTTAAATTTGCTCCTAGGAATTTCATTTTTTTGGTAGCTACTGTGAATGGGATTACTTTCTTGATTTCTTCTTTGGCTATTTCATTATTGGCATAGAGGAATGCTGTTGATTTTTGTGTGTTGATTTTGCATCCTGCCACTATACTGAATTCCTTCATTAGTTCTAGTAAATTTTTGGTGGAATCTTTAGGGTTTTCTATGTATATGATCATGTCACTTGGAATGGGGACAGTCTGACTTCCTCCTTTCTGATTTGGATGCCCTTCGTTATTTTCTCTTACCTTATTGTACAACCTAGAACTTTCAGTACTATGTTACTAAGAATGGGGAAAGTGGGCATCCTTGTCTTGTTCTAGATTTAGAGAAAAAGCCTCTGATTTTTGTCCATTCAGTATGATATTAGCTGTGGGTTTGCTGTATATAGCCTTTATTTTGTTGAGGTATGTCCCTTCTATACCTAGCTTGTTAAGTGTTTTTATCATAAAAGGGTGTTGGATTTTATCAAATGCTTTTTCTGCATCTACTGAAATTACAAATTTTTTCCCTCATTCCGTTGCTATGATGTGTCACATTTATTGATTTGCATATGTTGAGCCATCCTTGCTTCCCTGGAATGAATCCCATTTGATCATGGTGAATGATCTCTTTAATGTGTTGTTGGATTCTGTTTGCTAGGATTTTGTTGAGGATCTTTGCATCTGTGTTCATTAGGTAGTTTTCTTTTTTTGTTGTATCTTTTTCCAGTTTTAACATCAGGTTAATGTTGGCATCATAGAATGAGTTTGGAAGTAATCCTCTTCAATTTTTTGGAAGAGTTTGAGAAGAATTGGTATTAGTTCTTTAAATGTTTAGTAGAATTCAGCAGTAAAGTCATTTGGCCCTGGGGTTTTCTTTGTTGCGAGACTTTTTATTACTGCTTCAAACTCATTACTTATTATTGGTCTATTTAGGCTTTCTAGTTCTTCATGATTCAGCCTTGTAAGTTACATGTGTCCAGGAATTTATCCATTTCTTCTAGGTTTTCCAATTTGTTCACATATATTTGTTCATAGTAGTCTCTCATGATCCTTTATATTTCTGTGGTATAAGTTGTAATGTCTCCTTTTTCATTTCTGATTTTATTTATTTGAATATTCTCTCTTTTTCGTTCATTAAAGTTTTATTGATCTTGTTTATCTTTTTGAAAAACCAACTCTTCATTTCATCAATCTTTTGTATCATTTTTTAGTTTTTAATTCATTTATTCCTGCTCTGGTCTTTGTTATTTCTCTCCTTCTACTGATTTGAGGTTTGGTTTGTTCTTGTTTTTCTAGTTCCTTGAGTTGTAATATTACATTGTTTATTTGAAGTCTTTCTTCTTCATAGATGTAGGCATTTATTGCTATAAACTTCCCTCATAGAACTGCTTTTGATGCATCCCATAGGTTCTGATATGTTGTGTTATCATTTTCATTTGTCTCCAGGAATTTTTTAATTTCTTTTTTGGTTTCTTCTTTGACCCATTCATTGTTTAGGAGCATGTTGTTTACTTTCCATGCATTTGTATAGTTTCTAGTGTCTCTTTTGTTATTGGTTTCTAGTTTTATTCCATTGTGGTCAGACAAGGTAGTAGATATGATTGCATTTTTTTTTAATTTGTTGAGTCTTGTTTTGTGGCATAACATATGGTCTATTCTAGAGAATGTTCCATATGCTGCTGGGAAGAATGCATATTCCACAGCTGTTGGATGAAATGTTCTGTAAATGTCCATTAGGTCAAATCAGCCAAGAGTAGAGATTAATTCTTGTGTTTCCTGGTTAATATTCTGTCTGGATGATCTGTCCTTTGCTGAAAGTGGGGTGTTAGGTCTCCCAACTAATACTGTGTTGGAGTCTATTTCTCCCCTTGGGCCTAACAGTAAATGCTTTATATAACTGGTTGCTCCAGAGTTGGGTGCATATATATTTAGAATTGTTAGGTGCATGTGGGGAAAAAAAAAAAGGAATTGTTCCATCCTCTTGTTGAATTGACCCCTTTATCATTATATAATGACATTCCTTATCTTCTTTTACTTTCCTTGGCTTGAAGTCTATTTTATCTGATATAAGTATGGCTACTCCTGATCTTTTTTATTTTCCATTCACATGAAATATCTTTTTCCATCCCTTCACTTTCAGTCAGTGTGTTTCTTTATAGGTGAAGTGAGTTTCTTGTAGGCAGCATGTTATTGGTTCTTGTTTTATAATCCATTGGGCCGCTCTGTGTCTTTCAATTGGGGTATTTAATTCATTTACATTTAGGGTTATTATTGATATATAAGGACTTATTATTGTCATTTTGTTACTTTCTAATGGTTTGTTAATTTTTTTTTCTTTTTTCTGATCTTACTGTCTTCTTTTGTGATTGATGGGCTTTCTCTAACAGTATATTTTGAATTCTCACTATTTAGTTTTAGTATGTCTTTTATAAGTTTTTGTGTTATGGTTACCATGAGGCTTACAAAAAACATGTTATAGTTATAACAGATTATTTTAGACTAATAACTTAACTTTGATATCTAAGAAAAAAGAAAGAACCAAAGCCAATTCCCCCCACTTTTTGACATTTTCTTGTTTCAAACTACATCTTTTAATATGGCTTATCTCTTGTATGGTTGTTGTATTTGTCGCTCTGTTGTTAGGTTTGTCCTTTAGTCTTTGTACTAAGGACATAAGCAGTTTATCCACCACCCTTGAGACATTGGAGTATTATGTGGTTAACTTACTTTACTAACGAGTTATGTACCTTCAAATGTTTTCTTGCTGCTCCTAAGCATTGTCTTTTGTCCTATTGAAGAACTCCCTTAAGCATTTCTTATAAGACAGGTCTAGTGTTGGTGAATTCCCTTAGCTTTTTTCCTCTGGGAAAGACTTTATTTCTCTTTCACATTTAAAGGTTAGTTTTGCTGGGTACAGAATTCTTGGCTGACAGTCTTTTTCTTCAGCACTCTGTTTTTGTTTTTGTTTTTGTTTTTCCCTTTTTTTGTCTTTTTTTCGTGACCGGTAAATGGGATCGCAACCCTCGGTGTCGCGCTCGCACCATGCTCAGCCAGCGAGCGGACCGGTCTCCATATGGGATCCAAACCCTCGGCGGGAGCGCCGCCGCACTCTCAAGCACCGCACTCAGCCGAGTGCACCACCGGGCCGGCCCTTCTTCAGCACTCTGAATATACCATCCCATTCTGGCCTGTAGGGTTTCTACTGAGAAATCTGTTGACAAACATATGGGACTATGTTGAATGTTATGTGTTTCTTTTCTCTTGCTGTTTTAAGTATTATATCTTTGTCTTTGGTTTTTGATAATTTGATTTTGATGTGCCTTGGGATGTTCCTCCCTGGATTGAATTTGATCGGTGACCTCTGAGCTTCCTGTACATGGATGCTGTCATCTTTCTCCACATTTGGGAAATTTCCAGCCATTATTTTCTTGAATATTCTTTCTACATCTCTTCCACTTTCTTCTCCTTTGGGTATGCCAATTATGCAGAGGTTATTTTGCTTAAGGGAGTCCCATATTTGCTGTTTCTGTTTCATTTGTTCTTATTCTTTTTTCTTTCTGCTCCACTGATTTGATCATTTCATATGCTTTATCTTCAAGCTCACTGATTCTTTCCTCTGTTTGATTAAGTCTGCATTTGGAGCTTTCTATTGAGTATTTCAGTTCAGATAATGTATTCTTTATTTCTACAATTTCTGGTTCATTTGTTTTTCTTAATTGATTCCATTACTTGATCAAGTTTCTCTTTCTGCTCCTGGATTGTTTTCCAGACATCTTTTAATTTTCTATATGTATTTTCTTGTGACTCCCTGAACATCCTTAAGAGGGTTATTCTGAATTCTCTGTCAGACATTTCATGAATCTGCTGATCATCTGGGTCCACTGCTGGTGCTTGGTTTGTTTCCTTTGTTGGTGTCATATTTTTCTGTTCTTTCTTGATCTTTGGGTCTTTATGTTGATGCCTGAGCACCTGAGGAGACTTCTGCCTCTTCTAGATTTTGTGGGTGTTTTTTGGTGGTGTTAGACTTTTTTTGGTTAATATCAGAGCTTCATCTCTGATCTTTGGGGTTTGTTTGGTTTTTTTCAGTTCTGTGTTGGATTATTAGCTACCACAACTACTTAAACTCCTCACTGGAATTAGTTTGTTGTCCTTTGGTTAATTCATTAATCCAAAAATTGGGAGAACTTCCTGTGGGACCAGCACTTGAGCCCTGTGATTGAGCTAAATTGCTGCTTTGCTGCTGATTCTCTAAGGAATGCTTTTAGTACAGCTCAGATTTTAATTGTTGGCTTTTTAATCACTTCCAGGTCTTATGAGGTCCGATACCTCTGGGCTGTGTGGTAATTCTGGCTTGGGACTAAGTCTTTTCCAGCAAACTGCCCCCTACAGTTCTATCTCCCTGACCAGTCTCCATTGAGTGGGTCTGTGCCAAGGGGAAGGAAGATCAGCTGTGCACACTGTTCACCAACGTTCCACTAGCAGGCCAGCCTACCCCCACATTCCAATTGCTTCCCATGGGGCAGGCTGTGCTCTGGTCCCTGGTGATGACTCACTGGCCCCTGGGTGACTCCTTTCTTGGGTCAGCCATGACTCTTGCTATGTGGATCCACAGGAACCCTGTCAGTGGTTTCACTAGCCTGGGGGCTCGTATGGTGCTTTCAGAGGCCTTCTACTTCCTTGCAGACTCCAAGCAACTTCACACAAAGTGGCAGCTCTTATTGGCTACTGCTCCGTGTGCTACAAATTCTTCCTGCCCCTCCCTGGAGCTGGTTCTGAAGTAGCCTTGGCTCAAAACACTTGGAGTGGTCCCTTCTTTCTTCCACCATGGCTTCTCCTGCCTTCATGAACTCTGAAGTTCTCTCCTCTTCCCCTGAGGTCCAGTGGTCCCAGGTTGCTTTTCAGTAGTTTTAAATTGATTACTTGTGGGACAGACTGATGCTGGGAACTGTCTAATCTGCCATCTTCATGACATCTCCTAGGCCTGTATTTTTATAGCACCTACCACAATATGTATTTACATATGTATTTGTGAGTTTATGTGTTAATGTCTTTCTCCCCTACCAGCATAAAAGTTCTAATAGGTGAGGAGATTTATCTGTTCTCTCACCATTTTATACCCCACATATAACTCATAGAAGGCATTCAATAAATGTTTATGAAATGAATGAATGAGAAAATTAATAAACTATAGATTGATGGCTGACTCACAAATCTGTGTCCCCAGCCTCTGCTCACTCCTGAGTCCCACAACTCTGTGTCCAGCTGCCTCATAAGGTATCTTTAGCTGTATTCCCACAAGCATGTCGAATTCAACATGGTCAAAGCAAAATTCATCATCTTTTCTCCTCACTAAAATCACTTTCTCCTTCTGCATCTCTATCTCATAGAGTATAAGTATCACCTGCCATAGCATTAATCAGCACCCAAAGAGTGACCTTCTCCTTCCCTCTAACTTCTAGTCAGCCTTTCTATCAACTAGGTACCCCCCACTAACCCATCCCTCCAACCCACATTATTGCATAACTTACTACAACACCTGCCAAACCACGCTTCACATGCTAACAAAATAATCTTTCTAAAATGCAAATCTAATCAGGCCCGTTTTGTGCTTAAAATCCTTCCAAAAAATTGTAGGGATGGGAATTAGTAGAAGAAAGCTAAATTCTTCATCTTTTGTAGGGAAGAGTCCATAAATACCGTTAAGGTTGACAGATCAAGAAATAGGGATATAAACATATTGAAGGTTATGGAGGTTAATAAAAACTGTTAAAAAAAAAAGTAGCTTCAGAAAAATAGAACTGTAGGGGAGGAGACGAGGAAGAGGAAAATGTTTAGTTTTCGTTTGTAGCTTTCTGTAATATATGATTATTGGTTATACATTATAAATAACAATTGTAAATTCAGATTTTTAAAAATATATCTTTTATTAGCTTTCCAGTACCCTTGGGTAAACTCCAAATTCCTTGGCTTAAAGAGTTCATCTTAACATGATGTCAGTTCATATAGTTAGTCTCATCTCCTACACTCTATCACACTTAACATGCTCTCTAGCCACCCTGAATTCACATGCTGAACTCCCTAAAGGCACCGTGTTTGTATTTGTGCACAAGTTGGTCTCTTTACCTGAAATGTAATTCCCCCCTTCATCACTTGGCTAAGTTTCCCTTGTCCTTTAAGATTCAGGTGGTGCCACCTACTCCACAAATACTTTCTTGAGCCTCCCCAATTCCTCCCATGGGTAAGGTGGTGACCCACTTTGAGCTCCTATAACTCTGTATCAGAGACCAGAAAACCTCGTGAAAAGTACTGTATCTCCCACAGCCTGGGAGCTTCCTGAGGACAGGGGCTATATCTAACTCCTGTGCCAAGTTCAGTGCCTGGCATGGAATGGGTACTTAATAAATGCTGATGAATGAATTAACAATGAAACGATAAACTTACATCTACTCATCTCTAAAATGAAGGAGTTACAAGCAAAGGGAAAATTTCCTTGAAGGGGTCCTACATTTAAAAATCAACAAAAACGACTGAAAAAAAATGGGCAAAGAATGTGAGTAGACAGTTTACACAAGAAGAAATACAAATGGCCTTAACCATGAAAATATGATGAGTCTGATTCATAAAAAAACAAAATGCAAATGAAATCAATGATGAGAGACCGTTTTAAACTATCAAATTGGCAAACATCCAAAGTGTTGATAACACTGTGTCAGTGAAATAAAAAGGGTGAAAAGCTCTTTCGTATGTCACCTTGGGAGTATGTCTCAGCACAGCCTCTATGCAAAACAAACTGGCAATACTTCTAAACATTAAAATGCAGTACTCCTCCTCAGAGCAATCCTACTTCTCACAACTCTGAAAAGATGTATGTAATAATATTCATTCCAGTCCAGGGCCAAATCTGGAATTCCAGTTCACAACCATCTTTCACCTCTGAACTTGAATTGTATATCACTTAATCGGAATTTAGTATATACTGGCTTTATGATGAGTTATTTCCTCAACAAGATAGTAAATTTCTGAGGTCAGGACTGTCAGCCCTCCCTCTGTCTTTCTCAGGGCCTATCACTTTACTGAACACATGTATTTTCAGTTTGTGATCTTTTCACAGGACACAAGGGCAAATCCTCAATCCACTCTAGGAGTTAATGTGTCATCCCAGGGCCCCCAAGGAAGATGAGTGTTGCCTGAGGCACCACTGTCAAAAACAAAACTCAGCTGAAAGGATGAGGGTCCGGGCCTAATTCAGACCTACTTTGGTCTTCTGATAAGATTTCATTAGAGGAAAAGCAGGTTACAGTTCTGCCATTCTTTAAAAAAAAAATTAAGCCACTGATCTAAATAAACAATGTAATATTTTATTTGTATTTTTTTAATATAAATATATTTTGAATTTTTAAATTTAGTATTTTTAAAACACCAATTTAGCACTACTAAGACCTGTCTCTCATATAGGCCCCTGGAATTTGGGGTAACATTAAGGAACACAGGGGTAGAGAAAGATCACTCAGCTAGAAGAATCTTGGAAGATTTTACTGGTGTATGGTGTCCTATATTGCCAGGAAGGAAGCCGATGTTCCCGTTTTTCACATACATATTTTAAGTCAAAATACATCTATAATTCCCCAGGCTCCTTCCAGGAGGTTCTTCTCCTCATCAATTCATAAGACAAAAGGAGAAGAAAAAAGACTTCACCTCTTGTGAGGGGATAGGGGTCTTGTATCTTCTGCCATTATGTGATTTGTAACACCCCAATAGATAAGGTGTTCAAAGAAGCAACTTGTCCACAGTTTATGTGTCAGCAGATCTGGATACTGTCCCAGACATGATAATAACATTTAGTTATCCAGGGTTATCAGAGACTAGTAATTGAGCATGTCAACAGGACAAGATACTATTGAATCAAATTATTTGTATCCCCAAATAATATAACCTATGACTGTTTACACACAACAATAAACATGAAGGAGGAGTTGTCGGTTAGAATGCTCTAAGCTTTATGCAATAGTAAATTCAACTGAATATAGCTTAAATAATAAAGCTATTTATTCTGAGCCACCACAGGAAGTGCCCCAGGCTCTCCTGACCCAGGGTGGTGGGGAGCCAAGGGCCTCGGCCACGCCCCCCTGACACATGCCAGCCCAGTGACAACCACCAAGCCACAGCAAGAAGGGCCCCAGTTCCCGAACTGGGATGGTGGGGGGTGAGGGCTTTTGCTACACCCCCCTCACATCTGCACCCAGCCCAGCAATGACCAAGCCACTGCTGAAAGCCCCCTGGTCTCCCCTGTGTGAACGAAGGTGGTTGCCACAGGCCTCAATCCCACCCCTTCTCCTTCCTCCTTCCTCCATCCCATTTCCTTCCCCTTTCCCCTCTCCCCCTCCCTCCCAACTGCTGTGCAACAACATCCTAGAATGTAAAAAATAATATTAATAAAATTGCATTAAAAAAATAAAATAAAAAAATAAAGCTATTTGTCTTCTTACGTGACAAGAAGTGAAAGGAAGGATAGTTTCAAGGTTGGTTCAATCTGCAGCTCAATAGTGTCATCAAGATCTAGGTTCTTTCCCTCTTTCTGCTCTGCCTGCTTCAGCATGTTCTTCTCAGGCTAACTCCTCTCCTGATCCCAAGGTGGCTGTTCCAGATGCTGCTTGCAGACACTACGTTCTACAGCAGAAAACAGACTGTTTATTTCCAAATATCTCCTTTGAGAGCAAGAAGAAACTTTTCTAGTGGTCCCTCAGAACACACCGTTAGGCTGTTGGTCAGAATTTTGTCATGTGTCATACCTAAACCAATCACTCATGAGAAGGCTAGGATTACTACTCTGGCTTAAACCAAACATTATCCACTCCTTGGAACTCCCCGGAAGCATGTGGACAATAGATATCTAAATGCAATTAGAGTTCTGTTTGTTGCCCAAGAAGGGTAAACAGTTTTTGCTTCTGAATGTCTGCATAGTGTCCTAAAATACGTATTAATAGAATTCATTTCAACAGTTTAAGAAATTATAAATGTTTATCAGTAGTCCTCAATTTTCCCAAATCTTCTCACATACATAGTTCTTCTAGTTTTTCAAAAATCTGAACAACTTGCAGATATTTATCAAATGAAAGAGAGTCATTCATTTATCCACTCATTTATTCATTCATTCTGAGCACCTATCATATTCAAAATATACTTCACTATCAAAAATTCAATAATGTATAAGTTTATGTCCTCAAGAAGTTTATTATATGGAAAATATGAAACTTAAAAATTATGTAACAGTTTCTACTGTTATAATGTGAAGGTGCCTTTCAAATGAAATCCTCACAAAAAATAATTCACAAATCCCACAAAATTTTCAAGACTTTCAGCCTAAACTTACAAATAAAATTTATTATTTTCTCAAGAGAAAGATATGGAAACAATTTTGGTGAATTAGGAAATGTAACAGTTATAGGAAATTATAGATTTATTCAAATAATCCTAAATGGCAAATCTCAAGCATAAAATATTTATATCTGTAAGACTTAGAAATGTGATGATGGGGAAAACCCAAAAGAATTGTATATATTTTGGGAAGATAATTCTAAGAGAGTTGTAATATGGAGTATGAAAGCTATTATAGGAATCAGACAGAGGTTATCTGGTCTAGTTCCCTCATGTACTGATCCCTGAGAAATAAGGGTAGACGCTGTCATTTACTGAAAGTTTTCAGGGATATCTCAAGAACTAACCCCAGACCCAGTATTTTCCAGGTCACAAAAAATTATCTGTTTTCCTCTGAAATCCCAATCAGAAAGTTTCTTGTCTGTCTTCTCACGCTACTCTTCAAAGAAAACCCAAGATGTATGTCAAGGAAAACCATCCAACTGAATTAAAGCGTGCAGAGGTGAGGGGAAGAAAAGACTAAAAAAGGGCCCAAACGAGAAATTTTCATGGTATTAAGAACGATTTCTTTCTTTCTTTTTTTTCAGTTTGTTTTATTTTATTTTTATTTATTTATTTATTTATTTTGTGACCGGTAAGGGGATCGTAACCCTTGGCTTGGTGTCACCCACACCACGCTCAGCCAGTGAGCGCACCAGCCATCCTTATATAGGATCCGAACCCGCGGCCTTGGTGCTCCCAGCGCCGCACTCTCCCGAGTGAGCCATGGGGCTGGCCCAGTTTGTTTTATTTTAACTGTTGTTCATGTTGTTTATCCTGGATAATTCCTGTTTTGACAGTGGGGCTATAACTTATTCTACAAAGCTTAGTAACCAGGTGGCAGAAAGGCAAGCATTCTGTCAGGGACTTAATAGTCCATACATGAGGGCATTAGAAAAGGCACCCTCGGGAGGTGGGCATTAAGGAAAGCAGGTGCATGGCCTAATGAAGGGAGCCTGACTGGATTTCAGCCCCCTCTATCGACAGGGGCCCTTATGCAGGGCACACAGTGTGTAAATGTACACAGTCAGTATCCCTACATTCTGGAGAAGAAGAAGCTTGGAGTTCCTCACCCAGACTCAGAATTTGAATGCACAAAGTCAGGATAAATTCATGTGCAAAGTCAGGATAAACTCATTTTGCCAGAAGCTTTTTTCATTATTAACATCCTAGACTGTTGGCACAGTAATCTTAGTCATCTGACCTTTTAGAAGCAATTTCCTGATCTTGGCTGGACAGACCAAGCTAAGTGCTACGTTTGGCCCTATTTTTAAATTGCCCAGATGGTGTGAATGGGTGTGTGGTTCAGTGTGCCCCCATATGCTGGGCTGCTTCCAGGAACTATTTGTACCTTGGGCGTAACCAGCAGCTGTAGACAGGAGTGAGAAATGGGGGGCAAGGGGTGGTAAGGGTCAGGTCAGCACCTTTCTGATCTGGGTAAAACTGATTTCGCCCGTTACCTGTGAAATGCTGAGCCTTAGATTCGTGAGGGGTTACTCTTGGTAGCCATAAAGTGGAAGCCAAGTGTGTATTGAAAAAATGAGATGAGAAGAAAGTAGGAGGCAGATTCTGAGAGCAACCCAAGTTGGATTTGGGTGTGCTAAGTGTGGCAGAATTAGGAAAATCGATCCTGTTCATTACATTGGACATAGGCCATTTTCTACTGCCTACCTACTGTGTATAGAAATTTACTTTGTTTCCTTGGAGATTATAAGGATTTGATGCCTAGAAAAGAGGAGAAAGAGCAAAGAGGACTTGAGAGAAGAGTAACCACAACCCCAAGATTTTTAGACTTTTATGAACAATATACAAAGGACTCTATCATCCTGAAACAGCTTTTCATTCTCTTTACTTGTCACTCCCATTTCTACCTAAAATGGTTTTCCGTTAGATGAGGTTTCTTCCTCCTCCTTCTTCATCAATTTGTGTCCTTCTTTCAAAACAGATACTTGAGTCTCGTCACTCCCAAGAAGGCATTACATACATCCAAACTTATTCCTTCCAGCCCTAAAAATGTGGATGGTGGCTGGAACTCAAATACAAGCTTGTAGCTAAAATTGTGGCTTAGATCTGAGTCAGGGGTCAAGAAACTGCAGCCAGCAATCCAAATCCAGCTACCACTTGCCTTTGTACCATCCATGTGCTAAGAATGGATTTTATATGTGTAAATAGGTGGGGTGAAAAAATGAAAGGAGTACTGCGTGATATGAGAATTCTATGAAATTTAAATATTAATCTACACAAATAAAGGTTTATCGGAATGCTCACATGCTCATTTGTTTGCATATTGTCTGCAGCTGTTTTTGAGTAGCTACAAGAGACCGAATATTCACAAAGTCTAAAATATTTATTATCTGGCCCTATATAGAAAAAGTTGGCTGATCTCTGGTCTAAGATGTTAAAAGCATTAGAGATGTTGAATAAGAACATCTCAAAGAAATAATTTCAGGCAAACCACCAAGCAAAGGCTATCAAGTAGCTACATTAAGGTCTAAGTAGCACAATCAAGACTAAGTGGTTACCCTGAGGAACAGGGTATAATGAGTGGGGGCAAAAAAAATGAAGGGATATGCAAAGTATGCAGACTGCAGCTGATAAGTGCAGAGATAATAATGCCCGTGTTGCTCCCTGCCGTATCTCCAGTTTCTAGCCTACTTCTTAGAGCTGGGTCAGTGTTCATTTAATAGTTATTCAATGAATGAAGAGGAAGAGAGGAGGGAGAAACATAAAGCAAGTGAAACAAGAGTTGGGAGTGAAAGAGGGTCCCCAGCAATAACCTCAAGTTTGTCTGCCATGTGTAATATGTCACAGGTTCCCAAAAGTTAGCAGAAATTCCCACCTTGGAAGCTAACATATCAAATGCTAAGTATGTACCCAAGAGACTGAAGAAACAGCTAAATAACTATGGTAACTGCCCTGATGCCTATTCAAGCTCACTTTCTCCACCCGCTTCCTCAGTCACCAGATGCTAATATATTTAGTCCAGAGACTAAATTCAGACATGGAGATTAGCAAAGGGAAGGAAATTGAATATAAAACTCATGAAATAAACAGCACCACTCGTCACTACTGATCTTTGATTAACTGGCTCTTTCCGAAACAGGGCCTCTCTCTCTCTCTCTCTGTCTCTCTTTCTCTGTATCTTTCTCTCTCTCTCTCTGTCTCTGCTTGCAGGTAACACCCACACATATCCTTCAGTGTTGGCAGAGATGCTCACTCAGATAACAACTGGAGTTCATGCTGCACATTTTCGTCTTCGTGTGTCATCATCACCATGTAAAACCACAACTATAGGAAAACAAAGCTGTTTGCTACTCTTCTGTCTCAACTGACATTTCCACCCAGCTCACAATTTGTTCTTTGGAGCCAGAGAAGTGTTTAAACCTGTGATTTAGATAGCTCTGCCCAGTGAAGTGTAAGAAAAATCCAATCCACCTGCACCTTGAGATTATTCACCTTTCTGCAACTTTTCTTCCCTCAAATTGCTGGCACTCCAAACCCTTCACAGAATTTAAATAGGCAAGTAGGATAAGAAAAATGGGCTTTGGGAAGCACACATTCTAGTCCTTAGAGTCACACCAAGAATGAGGTCAGCTTGGAAATAGCTGTTATATTCCTGGATCACCCAAATTTCATTTCAAGTGACTTTTAAGTGCTGGGCCTAGTGTCGACCCCCTAAAATGAACAAAAGTCACACTGAGAAAGTGTGCCACATTCTGGTCTAGACAGTGGCCTGGGTTTCCAAGTGCTGGGAGCCTGTGACTCTTTGAAGGGAAAGCATACTTTTCTTCTGGGATGCCAAATCCGAGAAAGATGCACACACTCAGATGAGCTCCTAGAGAACCAAACTTCTGAACACTCCTGCTGAAAAGTCAAGAATTAAGTAGTGCCTCAGTTTAGAAGACACTTATAGACATTAGGAGAGGCAAAGTTATCAAGCAAGGTTCTGGTTAGTGTGGTGGTTAAACCCCCATTACAATGGCTCCAGAAGTTTCTTTGATTTTTCTTACCTACCTATTGTCTCTGTTCCAGACAAGATGAGAGAGAAGAAATGGAACTGCTTAATAAGAAATCAATCCGTTTTATCAGGCTGAAGGAAAAAGTGAATTCAGGGTTGTGGGCAATTACATTATCCACACAGTTGTGTAGTTAGATTGTGGCAGGAGGTATGTTGAGTAAACTCATGAAGTTTACATTTTATTTTGTTTTGAACTTGAATTTCAATGTTCTAGAACCCTCTTACAGAACTAGGTTGCACTATTTTTATTAGCACAGTAAAGGAGTGCTTATTGAACAAATTCACTTAATGTCTGATTTTTACCAATCTTGTCCCTTTCCAGTTGATTTGATTTGTCCTATTGAACCATTCATAAATGACTTGCTGAGTTCAGTCTTTCTTGGAGTAGAAGGAGACATGTAAGGTCACCTTTTTCAAGTTTTAGCTATGGCATTCCCATTTTTGAACTCTTTTGAACCAGAGCCAGACAAGGTATTAATAGAATTTGTTGGGGTAAAATCACTCCATAGAAAAGAGCAGCAGTTCAGTAGTAGGATGAGATTTTAACTACAAAGGCAGCATTTTCAGAAATCTTCAGCTAACGATATGTTTAAAACATAGTCAATACTCCATGAAGAGAGAATTAAGAGAGCCCCTGTTTCCTCAACAGAAAATCAACTTACTCCTTATGGTGGCTTATTTAGCATGACTTCACAGGATGATTTTTTCCAACAGTATTGGTTTTCCTCACTGCACAACAATTTCTGAAATGTAAACGAATTCATATCCATCAGATTTTCTTTCACCGGATTTGGCTGTGTGAATGTTTTACTTCCTGTTTCTCTAACAAAATGAATTTTTGAACTTATAAACAGGAAAGTAGAAAACAGAACTGGCTTTCTTCTCAGAGTGTGATTAAAGCATTTAGACTGACCATTAATTCATAACGCTATCTGAAATTCAGCCATTCGGTCAATAAATATTTATTGCATTCCAGGCACTGGTCTAGGCACTGAGAATAGAGCTATAAGCAAAACAGATGAAGTTCTTTCCCTCATGGAGGTTACATTCAGTTTGAGAAACAAACAATAAACAAATAAACAAGTAAACATCTAGCGTGAGAGATTGTAAAATGCTATGAAGACAAATAAGCAAAGAAAGCAGACAGGTTATGGGGGAATTTAACTAGGGTAGAAGGTGACACTTGAACAGGGGTCTGAAGGAGGTGGGAGAGCAAGCCAGTAGGATATCTAGGGCAAAACATTCCAGACAGAGGAAATAGTGTATGTAAAGGAACTCAGGTGGGCATATGCCTGTGATGTTTGAGGAGGACCATGTCAGAAAGCATGCATATACCTATAAGAGAGAGAAATTTCCTGAGCCTCAAATGGGCTTGCAGATACCACAGACTCACTCACCCCAGGTCTTGAGAAAGTCCTTCCACTGTCTCTGACCTAGGTTTATAATAGGTCTATGGCAGTGAAGATCCTGATTCTAGGTCCATCACTGGCACCAACTCTAAACTCCAGAATGTATTTGAATTTAACACTTTTAGATCAGTCCCTAGTCCTACTATAGTACCCATTTGGCAGTGCAAAAGGCTGGGATGAGGAATCAGACATGCATTTGACCACCAACATTCCCATTAAAACAGCAATGCGGACTGGTTGCCCAGTTAGTCAACCCGAGGGACTGATGGAGGCTGAAGTTTGATCTCTTTCACAGAGCATTCACATCACACAGAACACACAGGTAAGCCCAGCCTGACATCTCAGAGAGGTAAACCATTGATCTGATGAGAAATTGTGACTGAAGCCAAGCAAACAAACCAGAAATGCACCTTGCTTGAAATGAAACCAATCTCTTAAGTCTGGCTTTTTCAAAAAAAGACCAAACTGGAGATTTATAAAAAGAATTTATCCCACATCTCTTTTAAATAGCACGTTTTCTCCAGATTCATTGCCAAAGTGAAACATATCTGCTCTGGAAGACAATATTAAAGCACAAATTTAAAAACAGACATGGCAGTTTAATAATTTTATCACCAAATACACAGAACATAATGTACACTTGGTCTCTTTAAATTGGCATACTCAGCCCAAACTAGATGAGCTCACAATCAAAAATTACAGGAATACCATTAATTATAAGACTCTTACAATAATAGCAGCAAATGACATTGTTTTCTTCATAATTACCGTATCTGAAACTGTAAAAGCATTGCTTCAACCACTGTTTTTAAACCATTTCTTGGTTCATACCAATAGTGAAAACGGGCTTCCCTATATAACATTTCTACTTTGGTTCTGTTCAGAGTGAATAAGAAAAATCTCAAGTATGATTCATCTTTAGTAAACCTACTTTTCCAGTTAGAAAATAAAACCATTTATTACCAAAGATCAAATCTTTCCATTTTTCAAAAAAATTATTTCTTTATTTGCCATTGCCCTTTCTAAAAATTCTCCAGCTCTGTCATTTCCACATACAATCTGATGGCTTGGATTGAAGAGCTCTGTGAACCAACAGGCCAGCAAGTGGCACAAGTGCCAGTGTAAATTCAACAATCCTTCGTCAGCCACATACTGCTGAGTTTGACCCTTTTTGGATCAATTAAATTCATAGAATGGAAGCCCACTTAAAAATCAACCAGAGTACAATATTTTCTGTCTGGAATCATAAGATTCCTACCCTACCCAACCTCCCACATTAAAAAAAAAAGTTGAAAGACCCTTTTGTCTGGGTGAGGGGAGAGGAGGAGAAATACGTATATTTCATTACAAGATAAAATATTCCAAGAAACAGGAAAATGGTAGAAGTTAAGAGGTTCTCATATATTATAGCACCTCATCCCTGAGTAGTGGGTTTAAATTTGTGTTACAGTATTCCCTCCCTTCTTAGGTCATTGCCCAGTTTAATTTTTATACATAATTAATCTATATGGCACTAATAACAATAGCTATCATTGTATGTCAGGCATGGTACTAAATGCCAGAACAAGCAAAGACAAAGACAGACTTGGGCCACACCTTCATGGAGATTATAGGAACAGATATTTGTGATGATTATCTCCATTTTATAGTGGAGGAACCAGAGTCTGAGACAGACAGTGACTTGCCTGAGGCCATTCAATTAGTAATGGGCCTTGAACTAGGTCTGTCTGCCTCTAAAACCTAGGCCCCTCTAAATCCTGAATTAATCGAAGCACTGACCAAACTGTAAAGGCAGCAATAGAGCCATTCTTCAAGGTCCCCAGGTATATTCCAGATGACCAAAGCTAGAGGCAGAAAAATATCCATGGTCATTCCATGAGATTCTTTGAAGAATCTCTTGAGAACTTTGATGCTGTCTCAAAAGACAGGCTGCAAAATACTTTTCCATGTCAATGAACCTCCAGGAGCCCACAGAGTTCTGGAGCCCTAAAGCACATAAAGTCCCTGTAATGGAGCTCTCGCCAGGGCTCCTTCTGCCTGATGACTTCTGGAAAACCTCCACCCCATGCTGGCCACCTCCTCAGCACAAGGTGAGAATTGTGTCATTCCTTTCCATTCTCCCTCCTTCAGAAGAAGTTTCTTGGGACTCATCCCTCATGCCCTAGTGAATGCTAACATCCCTTTTTCACAGTATTGTCACTTCTCCTATGGATGCCCTTTCAGCATCCCACTTCCGATCTCCACACAGACAATAAAGAGACCACCATGCAAACATGTAGAACAGAAAAGCCACTGTATGGTTTGACTGGAATGAGCTGCTAAACAATCTTTTGTAGTATTCAAATAATTTTGACATGAAGTGACCTTATTTCCTGGCACATTTTTCCTTGGTGTGGGAGGACTGTTTTATTCTTTTGGAATCATATTGTGAATATTAACACGGAATTCCCATCACAGGGAGTGAAGAAAGCAAGTCAGTTTATCTAGCATTGCTCTGCAGGGATTCCATTTGTCAAAATGACTAAATATGGTCAGAAGTCATCAAAGACAATGACTACGTCTTTCTAAACTAAAAGAAAAACAGTGTTAAATAGGAACTATGTGGCTCATTTCATGAGTGGGAGACAGTGTTTTAATGGTTTTTAAATATTTAAATCTCCCTCCCCCCACCCCCACACTAACCTATCCCCACCCTAAACACCCATTTAACCAAAGGGAATAATTTTCTAGTCTTCCTTCTCCAACTAAACCTCCTTGGATATCACACTTTGCTTGACTGAGACGTGCAGGTGAGTGAGAAAAGAATGGGGCTCAGCCAGCAGCTTGGAAGCAGATTTCAAGACTAACAGAATCCACTCATTTTTTGTTTTCTACCTAACTTCTGAATCAAGTCAATAAATACATGGTGAGTTAGAATTCGGTCCATGGTACTGCAAGACAGCCTGCCACAGGAAATTTCTTTAACTTCATTTCAGAGTCTCAAAATGATCTTGATATTTAGTTCAGTAGCTCAAGAAAAATTGGCATTGGTGGCCTAACAGGGGCCGAGGTGGCCGGCTGAAGATGAGGCAATCCTTTCCTATCCAGAGCAGTGGTGGTGAGCAGGTGGAGGGGTGCCAGCCAGCTGGCTTCTGGATAGGCATCTGTGTCAGGAGCGGTATGCCGCGAAGTCTCGGGTAGGAGCGTAGGGCTGGTAGTGCCTGCGGGTGGGCCCGGGCCTCCGGGGAGTCATGTTCATGTAGTCACTCTGAAGGAGCCTGCTCCTCCTACTCCTCATCTGCAGAAAAGAGAAGTGTCAACATGAAGGGACATGGAGGAGCTATCGTAGGAGGAGTTCTAAGACTGGGGGTAACTATTCAGAACATGGACTGTCAAATGACCCTGAACACCAGCATTCTTTGAGCACCTTGGACTTGGATAATGACTAATCAAACCTAACTACTGGCTCTTCTAAATTAACTTGAAAAAAATCTCAATCAAAGAAAGTATTTTGGAGAAATGCATTCGAGTTACTCTCAGTGCAGTCATTTGACCTGAATTCCAAAAAAAGAAAACCATATCTGATTAACATATTCACTGTTGATATGTAAATACACTTTGAAGGCCCTTCCTCTTTTGAGTAGGTTAAGCATCCTGTTGCCATCTTCTTACATTTGTCATTTGCTTTTTCAAGCTATTTTTCCATAATTAACCGAAGAGGACCTTCAGTTCCTCCAGAATTGGAATAATCATAAATTTGGAATGGTGGACTCCAAATTAATGGGGATTTATAGTTCTAGACAACTTTTTACATTCCTGTTCCCTTATGTGTATATATTTCTATAAAGACAAAGTGTCACTCATCTCTATTCCACAGGCTCAGCTCCCTTAGGATGAACTTCTACCACGGGTGAGAGAAATAGAAGCAATAACTGATCCTAGAACACGAGTTACACTTGTCATGTATATTAGCAAAGTTTTTGACTGGGGATTAGGAGCACCATTTCTGGATCAATGTGATGATCAAATTTATATTTTTGACAAAGTCTCTTAAAAATTCCAAAAATAGAAAGACATTCAGATTTCTGGATTCAAAATTCTCTATTATATAAAAAAATGGTTATTTCCTGGCACATAGGCCTGATGCGTAAGTGAATACCTTGTATATGAATGACATGGATACCTGAATAAATAAACAAGCAAATGACTTCAGCCCCAGCCTTTATTTCCATGTACTCTTGCCTGAGCCCTTCACACCTTCCTTGTCAAATGGGGCATGAGTTAAGTTCTAAAGAAAGGTTTGGAAACACTGACCTCCACATTACCAAACACAACTGACATATTTTCAGTTTTCATCTTCTTGAACTCTCAGCAGCATTCTGTACCATTGATTACTCTCTCCTTTTGAGACACTCCTCCTCTTGGCCTTCTGTGACATCCCAGTTTTCATCCTGCCTCTCTGGCCACTCCTTTCCCACGTCCTTTGCAAGTTCATCCTTCTCTAAGCAGCCATTCAGTGTTACTGTTCCTCACAGCTTGGTCCCAGGCCTTCTCTGCTCACTCGATCCTCTCGTCTTAGGCAATCTCATCCATACTCACAGCTTCAATTGCCACCTGTACTCCTGAATTTATACCTCTGATGTAAACCACAAAGGCACTCTAAACTCAACATGTTCAAAACAAAACAAGATTTTCCTCCAAAATCCGGTCCTCTCCCAGTGTTTCTCATCTCAGTAAACGGCACTACCACAAATACCTTTGCTCAGGACAGACCTCCTAAGCCTCACCCTTGACAACTCAAGCTTCCTCATCTCTGGTCTCAGGGGACATTTGGCAAAGTCTGAAGGCATTTTGGGTTGTCACCACAGGCGGGGACGCTATTGGCATCTGGTGGGTAGAGGCCAGAGATGCTGCTAAGCATCCTGCGATGTACAGAGCAGCCCCCACAACAAAGAATTATTCAGCCCAAGATGTCAATAGTGACAAGACTGGGAAATCCTGATGTAAAGAGTCTGATCTTGAAAAAAAATGGAATGCCAAGGAAGCAATCGATACAAAATATATCACCAAATTATAATGAATATGTTAGACTGCTCAAGTCCTCCTTTTTCATACCCCAAATGACTGATGGTTGAGCCAGGGTGACCGGAAGGATGGTGTGCCATCCATAGATGTAAGGCAAGATAGCAGGAAAGTAGATTCGAAGGAGAAGGTTACAAATTCAGCTTTGGCCATTTGGGATTTGAGAATGTGGATGGGTTATCTACCTAGAACTTAGGATAGAATTATACACATACAATTGGGGAATGCGTTCAGATAGTGGTACTCGTGGAAACCAAGTGTGTGAGTAAAGTTGCTCTTCATGGTTCCAAATCCTTTCTGTAGATGAAAGACTAGAGCTCTCTGGGGCACAAGGTTACACCAGGGCAGGGTTGAGGCCAGGAAATGTCTGCCCCCAAATAAGTATAGAAGGCTGCTGGTGGTACGCTGGGAAGAATTTTTGGTACTTACTCCAACGTTTGCTAAACCCCCAAGTGACAGTCTTTGCATCCAGACAACCAAACAAAACTATAGCTGGTAGAGAGGCCCCAGTAATGAAGATATCTTGACTCTGATGTTCTCCAAATTGCAGACAAATATTATGAAAGATCTGCTGCAATCAGCTCTCCTACTTACCCTCACACTATTATCAGATGGTGGATTTAGTTATTAGCACCGTAACTCTAAACAAAACAGTGGGATAGAAATGACACATGCATGGCTGGGAGCACTACACAGAACCCACAGTGCCCTTGTGCATCCAGCATATGCATATAGGTGTGCAGGGAGAACCACACTGTTTGTGTCTGTGTGACTGTGTCATCTATTCCACCCTTCACCACTCAGGTCTGCAAAAGATGTGTGATTTCAGGACCACTCCTCCTTTGCTCTTCCTCCCACCCCAGCCTTACTCATTTATTTCCTGGAAGCAGCAACAACACAGAGAACATACACAAGGTATCTACTTAAAGACATATCTTCAAGAATCTACTGGATTTAAAGGCAGATACTACCAGCACACACACTATCCACATTCCGCACATTGTGATCTACAGTAAGGAAGGACATGTTTCCAAAAAGGCACCTTTAGACTAGGAAAGGGAACAGCTTTACCAGCTCAGCTGAGTGAATGGAGGATTGAGTGAGAGTAACAGGTGCTGGTCTGTGGCAGCCTGACCAAGGGGAGCTTTTTATTTACTCAAATGTCAACATCGGGTCAAGAACTGAGAATCTGCAGCTGCTCCCAGAAACCCACTCAGCCTAGTACTGCCTACAGTAGCACAACACAGGCCCTCAGGAAGTTCCTGAAAACAGAGGCTTACACTAAGGCACAAGGCAGACCAGCCAAAAATAGGATCCCAGAAAATTACCCAGGAAATGACTAAACTCTAGGCCATCCCTAATGACCTAGATGCCTAGCTCAGCAAGGTGCTTGTTGCTTGAACAACAGTAGTAGGAAAAAAGGAGCTCAGGGTAAAAAATGCTATGTTATTCCATGAAATAGAGATATATTTTTATTTACACCCTTTTAGTCAGGGTACAAGGACCTAGGTTTGAGATGCAAATAAAGGGTAGTTCTTATTGGGTGGCCTAATTGACTACATGAGGCCACAGATGAAAAGACATACCAAGCAATGGGACTGCCCAATTCATGGGGAGCCTTTGAACAGAATAAGACTAAAATAAGTCTTCTCAAGACAAAGCAAGATGAACCTCACTAGGAATTAGTGCTGCCAAAGAAAATCCCACAGCATCTATGATGTGACTGAGTTGAAATGAACTGTTCAAACTCATTGAAAGTGAGAAGCTGCTTTTGTCCCCTGGGGTGATTTGAGTCACTCAGCATATTAATGCCTCATTATAGTAACTGACATTCTAATGCATATTTACAATAAGTTTTAAATGATGAGCAGTACCCTTCTGGCCACTGAAAGTTGAAGCAGTTCCCAAACTACTCCTGCAAAGCTAGTGAATTACTTTGACCCAGCTCAGCATATCACAGAACAGCACCTTTCCTGGGAGGACACCCAAAGAGCCACTGCACCTGGCCTTCCTGAGATTCCTAATGAGAAGGTTGGAAAGCCATATCACAGGCATAAAAGCCAATGGCCAGGGATTAGGAAAAAACAAGAACTAAGAATTCTAAAAGTTCTAAAATCATTTGCAAATACCACAGAGGATCAAAGCTCAAAGGTTACCTTACATGAAGACTCCAAAATCCAGAAAGATGAAAGTACTCAACTAACATCAGAGGCAGAACTTAGACAATATTTTACTATTCAAAATCCCCTTATCAGGATTGGGCAACTTACAGAAGGCAAGCCAGGCAAATTCCCAAGATGATATCTAGTAGAAAGAATTTCCAGGAACAAACAGCCACTTTGTTCCCTTCCCTGCAGAAGGTACAGATTAGGTAGCAGGTAGCCTGACAGATGCCCATGAGCCCCCTAAGGTCTTCTGAACTGCAATAAGCATGTGCGGAACAATTGAGAAGCAAACTAGCTATAGGCCAACACAGTTTAAAAGGATCTAAGACTGGATGACAGACTGTGAATCCAGGGCTGTCCTCCCACACCACCCCGCACACCAAGGCGACAGTAAATAGGATGGTTTCACATGGCATGGCTTCCAGAAATCACTGACCCATCTATGTATTAGCTCGATATACGGATTATGTCTTAAAGACTAGTATATACTTCGGGCAGGCTTATGTAAGTCCTTAATTTGGCCTCTCGGGATTATCAATTCACCAATCCAATAAATGTTCATTAAGCACTGAATGTACTTAATACCAGATAGATGAAGAATATCAAGAGAAATAGTTCTTTATCCTTGAGGAGAATACATTTCACATTGAAGAAATGACTCATACAATCATCTAACTTCTAGAAAAAAAGCCAAAGACAACATGGAGTCAATGCACGTGGTATTCTATATCACACTGTGTACATAAAAAGGAAGTTTCTGAGTAAGGAAAAGATCCTTGCTAAGTAGGTCCCTTCTTAAGTGTAGTTTCATTAAAATGTGTTCAAACCCAGACCAAAAATTCAATGTTGAAAGAGATAAAGAAAAATACACCAAGTTATTAGATGAACATTTGCAAAAGTTGGTAAACTCTAGTTTGGTGGTGAGAGCTCAGAAAAGTCTAACTCCCATTATAGTTTCATAATGACAGCACCATACTTGGCCTCACACAACTCATCTGCTTCAGAGGAGACAAAAATATGACTCAGAAAAACAGACCTAGTTTCTTTGCTAGGTTTGAATGCACAATTTCGGTAGCCAAGTTTCTCATGATTTTTGACCCTGAACCAAAGTTGTTCGTTGGCTTCAGTTGCCTAGCTTCCTGAGTTGCCTAGATTTTTATGCATATGTTTTATGTGTCATAATTATATTGCAAAATGGGGAGAAGAACCCCCCACACACATACTTCATTTGCCCATTTGGCTTCTTATTCTACCTGGCTACCTACTCAGTACCTTCTGGAAAACAGAGTTCATATCAGTTTTTATCTCTATAAAGTTGAACAGGCTAAAAGAGAACCTACTCAAGCTTAACAGGGAAAAAGAAAATAATAATTTCATGTTAAACAGAAAATAAAACCACATAGGCAAAATTCTTGAATATGTTCAGATTGCACATGCAGTAGAAAAGATGCATAAAAGCAGAGCTGCTTCTCTTACCCAGCAAATACAAAGGGCCACTGTTACCAGCAAGCTATAGAAAGCCAGGACTCCACCAACCACCACCAGTGCCCAAAATGGCTTGGAAGACTTTGGAGACGGGTGATTTGGACAAGGATGTTTCTCTGAAAAATAGAATAGAGCTGATTAAACGATATGAGAATGGCAGTTGAGTATATTTCCTTCCTTCTGAACATCAAAGAAGAATGTGGAAGAAATAAAATATACAAAATATTACTAGCTTACAGTCTGTTGACTTGCTCTTTGGGACTTATCCAACCCCACCACTGACCATGACCTGGTCGGTTTTCAAGGCTACAGGTGAAAACTATTACTTTAGGGTCATACACTGGTAGAATTGCATTCACCTTACTTTATTGAATCTACTGTGTGATTCAAAATGGTGACTTCCAGTGGCCTTAACCCAAACCCAACCCTGACCCCCATCAGAAGCCAGTTCATCTACACCCTAAATTATATCCTTGGCATAAGCTAAATGTTATACATATTTTCAAGCACTGAGAAAAACATCAACCTAATATGACAGTCAGAACACTGGACTGGTAATGAGAAGATAAATTTCTAGTTCCAACTCTGTCTAATAGATTATATGATGACCAGTAAGACGCTCTATGTCCTGGGTATCAGAAATGAGATGGGAAGGAACCTATAGAGTTCTACTCAAAATTAGATAAAATTAAAACTAGAAAGTACACCAAAAATCCTCTAGTCCACTGACTTTCAATCCTGGCTGCACCTTAGGGTCATCTGATGAAGTTTGAAGTTATAACAATGTCCAGCACCCCTTCCTTGACCCTCGATGTCAATCACATCAGAACCTCAGAGTTGGGCCCAAGCACTGGCATTTTTTTAAAACCTACCCAGTTATAATAAGCAGACAGAATTGAAAATTACTGAGTACAAGAACACTGGTATCCTTTCCAGTTCTAATATAAATGATATACATTGTGCATATACGTATAAATAAAACACCATCCTAAAGTAGTATATCATGTATATAGGAGAAATGTTTCACTCTTAGCTTCCAAAATAGCATATTTTTCTAACCTGTGGCTTGACCCAATTAAAATATTCTGTCTGGACATTATAGATATTAGAAATCTGAAAGGGACTAAGCAAGCAAAATATTCACACATTAATTGCCTCTATTTTGCGGAACACAAAAGCTACTCTGCTGCATTGTTAATGGTTCTTGCCTTATTTAGTGTCCTATTTTTTACCAGCACAGCTCCGTTTCAGCATAGGAGAAAAAAATTGATTGGAATTATGCTAGTATTAAATATAAAACTGAGCACATACATTTTTCTTATTTATCGTGTACAGAAAAGAAAAGCTACAGTGTATCCACAAAGTCTACCCAAAAAATCTCCCTGACTTTTGTCAATTTTATTTGTTGTTACCAATTAGACTATTCTTCTGAGTTTAGGAATCTTATTATTTTTCTCCCCAACATTTAAAGACAACATAATATCAACATGAGCTCAGTAGACTTGTTTCCACTAATTCATAAGTACTGCTAATAGTACTGAGTTTGGGGCCATGTAAAAGTTGGGGTACTTATCCAAGATCACAGAGTTGGTTAATAGTGAATTTCATGTCCCTTGGTTTCTAGGCTGGCATCCTTTGTATGTTTTGGAAAATAGAAAGGTACTTTTACAGAGGAAGACCATGGAATGCAAAAAGAGAAGAAATTAGAAATAGAACCTATTCTTCCTGATCTCTTAGGACTCAGCTGGTTTGAGAGTACCTGGGCTTCCGTTTTAATGGCAACCTTTATTCTGCCATGACGCACTCAAATGGAGAATCATCATATAAGTGATCTATTCCCGTGGGCTATAACTTCGTCCCTTATTCTTCCACTCAGTGTCAGTGAGGGAAAGAGAAAATATTCAAAATTAACCTTGAATCTCCTCTAAAGTAAGAGGAAAAAAAATTTTGGAAAACATTATTTGTCTTTATTAGCATCAGATCATGGGACGTATCCAACCCCGCCACTAACCATGACCTCGTTTTCAGGCCTGCAGTTGAAAACCATCACTTTCGGGTGGTAGAGTTGCATGTTACCTTTCACATGGATAATGGTTCCATTGCTCTTCTCATTGTCTAGGTAAGGAGGAGGATACATGACCTCAATTTTACAGAAGTAAATATCTGTTTGGTTAACATACAAATTCTGGAGGTAGAATGTCACTGTTTCATTGCCCAATTTCCCATCACAGTTGAATCCTGTATTTGAGTGGAACTGAAGCTGATGGGAGTAATTCCCGTTCACAACACAAACTTCCACAGCACTGTCCACTCCCTTATAAAGCGATGCCCGGAACTCCTTTGAGAAGAGGTTGTAGGTATACTTGCAGCTAATGTTGACTGCATAGTTGTCCACCACAAGCATGGGCAACTGCTTCACCAAAATCTTGTTCTCTGGGGAAAAAAAATAATTTGCTTAGAACAAGAGTATAAGGATAATATTTTTTTTAAAGCAAGATATATTCAACAATCACAACAATTCCTTGAACTTTTTGAAACAAGTGAACAGATATGATGGGGGGAGAGGGAGGGGGAAGAGGAACAGGTAAAGGGTCATGAAAATCAACTACAATGTATATTGAGAAGTTAAAATAATAAATAAACAAACAAATAAATAAATAAAATGAAAAAATAATTGAAATTGGAAAACAAAAATCAAGATGTATTAATTAACCAGATGAATGGGTCTCCAGCAAAGTCTTTCTCTTTCTTGGCAGTCTTTCTCATGGAGCTCTTGGGGAGACCCATGATAGCAAGAGTTTAAAAGTTTACATTTTGATATTATTTTCCTCTTCCTTTAAATGGAACAATAGAGTATGTTTTCACCTGGAAGGTAGAATGTGGGCTTCTGTTGGCACTGAGCACCATAGCTATGAACTTGGAATTTTTGAGTCTGTACTGAGATTCATGCATTGGCTGATTTCCTGAGTGAGCACTGTACTTGACAGTAGCTTTAATACCTAACACATGCACAAATAGATTTGCTTTTAAGTTGTGATACAGGCATTTGTGAAAAAAATCAAATGTTTTGAAACATTTTGACTTTTTTTATTGGCCATTAGAAGAGTGGGATAAAGATGTAAGAAAATATATAACCCAAAGAACGTGCTTTAATTTCTCTGCCACAGCAAATTCAGAGAACAGGCTCCTCAAGAAATTGACATTTTTGTTCCCTTAAATCACTGAGGGTGGAAGAGTCCCATTTATCTCTCTGATTCATCTTCCACCTTTATGCTATCCTAGTAAAAGATCAAAGAATCTGGAGACCATCTAGTTCAATCTCTTCACTTTAAAAGCAAAGAAACTGAAGCTGGGTGATCAACTCCATGAGAAAAGAAAACATATCAATCTTGTTTCCCACTGTATCCCCATTGCTGGCACATGACAATAAATATACTTCTTTTTTTTTTTTAGTGATTGTATGAGGTCTGGAAACATTTGATGGCTTGTCTACAGTCACTGAGCAAACATGAGCAAAACCAGAACTAAAACCCAAGTCAGCCACAACCACCTGAGACACAGACCACTGAAGCACTAAGAATCAGCTTTACAACCAAAAGACCTTCCCAAATTTTTCTAAAACAAACCACTTAGTCTTTGGCTCAAATTTCAATGCACGCTAAAACATTTTTTGCTATTGTTTTGGAGTATGCTAACAATTATCTACCTACACACATTTTAATAGAGGTTATTCGAAGCAGCACCCCATGTACCCACACTGAAGAGCCAACTAAAATCAGAATCTATTAAAATGAAATTTACAGTTTAGCCTAAATTTGAATTCATGTACTCTGATAGGTTTGTTTGTTTGTTTGTTTGTTTGTTTGTTTGTTTGTTTTGGAGGGGGTTGTTTTGGAAAAAGGGAGCTGCATAGAACTAAATTGCTAATAGTTTTTTGTCTCCTACACAGTAATCAATGCTGGCTATACATCAAGAACTTAAAAAAAAAAAAAAACCTACACCTTGGTCCTCTCATTCTCAGAAATTCTGATTTAATTGGGTTAGGCTAGGGATGGAGGTGAAGGGGGTGATAGGTTGATTTTTTATTTCTTTTTTTATAACAGCTTTGGAACATAATTAATGTACCTTTTAAATTCAGTGGCTTTTTAGTATATTCATAATGTTTTGAATGGATTACCACTATCTGATTCCAGAATGCTTTCATTGCCCCCAAAAGAAACACCACGTCCATTCAGTCACTCCCCATTCCTCCCTCTCACTAACCCCTGGAAACAATTAATCTATTTTCTGTCTCTATGAATTTGCCTATTCTGTACCTTTCATACAAATGGAATCATAGAATATATGGCCTTTTATGTCTGGCTTCTTCATTTAGAATAATGTTTTCGAGGTTCATTCATGCTGTAACATGTTTCAGAACTTTATTGCTTTTTATGGTCAAATAATATTCTATTGTTTGGATAAACCACATTTCATTTTTCCATTCATCACTTTTTGGCTATCATGAACTAATGCTACTGTGAACATTTGTGTACAAGTTTTTATGGGGAAATGTGTTTTCAGTTCTCTTGGATATATTCCAGGAGTTGGAATTGCTAGGTCATATCGTAACTCTAGGAATTGCCAAACTGTTTTCCAAAGGAACTGTACCATTTTACATTCCCACCAGCAGTGCATGAGGGATCCAATTTTTTCTCATCTTGGTCAACACTTGTTATTGTCAATCTTTTCTATTACAGCCATCCTAGTGGATATGAAGTGGTATCTCACTGTGATTTGATTTGCATTTCTCTAATGACTAATGATGTTAAGCCACTGTTCGTGCACTTATTAGCCATTATCCTTCTTAGTGAACTGTCTATTCAGATGATTTGCCCATTTATTAACTGGGTTATTTGTCTTTTAACTATTGAATTATCAGAAGTCTTTATATATTTTTGATACAAGTTTCTTATCAGATACATGATTTGCAAATATTTTCTCCCTTTCTGTGCATTGTCTTTGGTATTGTCTTAAAACCTCCCCCAGTTGATTCTAATATTCAGTTGGGATTGAAAACCACTATGGCCTAACAGACTTCTAAGCTGTCAGCAGATTTGTATCATCTGGGAACTTTAAAAACCCCTGATTCCCAGGCCAATTAAATCAGAATCTCTGAGTATAGAACCCAGGCATCAGTACTTTTTAAATTTCTCAGTTAATTCTAAATTGTAGTCAAGTTTGAGAACCAGTGGCCTAATGTATAAAACTTAACTTCTTATTCTTAAATTCATAGGCTTCTACCATTTTTTTCCAACCTCATTTCCTCAAACCAAAACCCTCCTAATTAGCCACACTATTTAAGTCACTAACCCAAGAACACAATATGAGCACTCCCACCGCCACACCTCGGGCACTAACTCAATGGCCCAGAATACCTTTTCTTCTCAGGTCTCAAAGCAATTCCTGTCTGTATCACTCATTTGCCATTTGTCAGGTTCTACCTTTTGAATGGCTCTTGTTTCATATGCTGTAATATGCTTAACTTTTGATTCATGTATATTTCCTCTAGGCTCCTAGTTCCCAAATCTCTTGACAGTGAAAACCATATGTTAAGTTTCTTTATATAATACTGTATGACTAATAGGATCTCATTAAATAATTGTTGAGTGAAATATGGTGATCTGACTGTATCGTTTTTATCAGCAGCTAGGTCTAGCTACCGTCTCATTAAATCCTTGTTCATAACTTGTGTCTTAACAACTTTAGCTTCATCTATTATTCATTCAGCAAATAATCTACAAAAGCTCTGAAAAGTAAACCAGTAAAGAATTGAAAAGTTTAATATGAAAATCTGACTTGTTTTTTGTTTTTGTTTTACTTTCTTTGGCCCCTTTCTTTGTTTACTTAGAAGAAGTCATTGGTCCAATTCCAATTAGAAGGGCAACCAACCCCAGAAAAAAATAATAGCAGGTTAGGCATTTGTATTTCTACCATAATTTCTGGTGCTAATTATTTGGATTCTGTTTTGATGGGCATTCAAATTCTTCCTAATCGGTCTTTAAGAGCTGATATAAGAAAAAAAATCAAGAATAGGGCTTCTTTGTGGGAATAAAAAAGGGAGAGTGGGTGCGGAAACAGTGAGGCTGGAGAAACCCCAGATAGTTACCCAGCTTGGCTTTTTCCTCCCTGCACCCACAATGAGGTGGAGAGCAGGAAGGGAGAGGGAGGAAGGAAAAGAAGCTTCAGCACCTGTACTCCAGTAATGTGCTGACTATGTCTTGTCTAACTCAGGGTGTAACATCTTCTCAAGATGCATGTGGGAGAGAAAAATTTCCCAAAAATGAACAGCACTCGGTTTCTGTCCTTGAATAGCTCACAGTCTGGTGGAGAAGAAAGAAACATTGACAGCTACTTAAAAAATAGTGGCACAGTGATCTGCACAGAGTTTCTGGGGACAATTGTGGAACCAGGTAAGAATTTCTACAGGAGATAACTGCTGGCCTGAGTCTTGAAGGATTATGCATACATTAATTTGACAAATTTTTACTAAGTGAAAGTTAGCCTGGCTATCCTGTGTCTTTGTGTTGGAGAGTGGAGTGAGGTGGGAGAGTATATGTTGGGGTTAGGAGTAAGGTAGGGGGATTTGGGGAGAACAAAGACAGAGTCTAGGCAGAGGAGATAAGGAGACTAGATAGAGTATGGCAGATGTAGGGAATTAGAGCTATACCTCAAGTTTGCGGGACCAGGAGTAGTGAAAGACAAGATCGGCAGAGCAGGCCTAGCTCACCACGTTAGAGAGCTTGGGCTCGCTCCTGCAGGTGATGGGGACGTACCGAAGGCTTTTAAGCAGAACAGTGACGTGCACAACTTTTCGTTTTATATAGGTCACTTTAGCAAAAATGTGGAAAGTAAGTTTGAAGGTCCAAGAGTGAAAACATGGAGACCAGTTAGGATACAGTTGTAGGAGTCTAGGCAAGAGATGACAAAGACTGAAATATGGTTTGAAAGGAGTGAATACACTTGAGAAATATTTACAAGGTGAAATGTGCAGCACTCAGCATTGGCTTAGGTGTGGTGAGTGAGAGAGGGGGAGGAGTTAAAAATGGCTGTCCTCAGGCCATACAAAGCAACCAGTGCATAAGCATTTTCCTTTTGCCTACAACCCTTCTTCATTCATCGCTTCTTTCTTACCCTACCAGAATAGAGAGCTAAGGAACTGAGGTGAAGTTTGGACATCTGGGATATGAAGAAGACATTCTTCCAGCCGGAGGGATCATTGCAAAGAAAATACAAATTACCTCAAATGTTACTGGGAACACAGTTGACTCCGTGGAGCTTATTCCAGTGTTTGCTTTTTTCCAGAAGGGAAAAGCAGCAGTCTTCCTCTCCTGAGACTATCTTTCCTGCACAAGGCGTGATGTAGTGAGATGACTGGAAGATGAATTTTCCTTCTGTCCATCATAGGGCCTCCAAATTCAAACCTCAGCATTGTTGAGACTGATTTCTCCTGAGCTTGTCTGAGCTTATACTACCTCAGCACTATAAATTGGGAAGTTTCTCAGGGAGAGCAATCCAAGACCCCAGTATCTAGGCTGGCTGTTTCATGTTCAATATTCTCTTGGTTGATGGCATAAATCATTTTTAAATAATCTGATCCATAAACATAGGTACTATACTTGAAATAGTTTGCTTATTATGTGCTAATGTATGGCTAATAGTCTCCGAGTTCAGGCTGAGTTGAGGGTTGGCTGATAAAAACTCCTGTTTTTCAGTATTTATATCCTTAAAGCATTTGGTCCCACCTCGGTTTATGCTAATAATTCAGAGAAACCTAAGTGAGAAACTATCTCATACGGCCTCTACATGTACATCTGCTTTGGAGAGACACTAAATGAAAGAAACTTGCTTTTGGTGGTAGAAAAAGATAACCAGTTACTCTAAGTGATACTGAGTATGTGTGATCATATGACTTCCACAGATATGATGATTTTGATTCCTTTTATTTTCTCTTAAAATGGAGCATGTGTGAAAATGCACACCCCTTACTCTATGGGAGAAGAGTAATAACGTGGATAAATCAAAGTGGCCAGTAACAAGAATATCAGATGACATTTGGCTTTGATATGTATTTTGGTTTTCTGAGTTTCTGGGAATCCACAGCACTTCAAATAATTTGAGAACATATTGGAAATTTAAGGACATATCTAGCCTCAGAAGAAACTACAGAAGTAGTTAGCTTCCCTATACTAACTTCTCTTTAATTCCTTTTTGCTTTCCAGTTCATGCTAAGAGTGGAAAGCCTCCATCTTAGGCTACTTTGGTATTAGCAGATCTAACCTTGACACTGTAAACATTTGTTTTGCCTTCTTGTGAGTGGTTAGACAAGTTCTACCTGGGTTAAAGAGAAACATTGTCAACGCATCAATTGTATTTGCTTGTGGTATCCAAAGATTGGCTTGACTGACATTTCTCTAACTGAATTGACAAGTTGTTTTGATGATGAATTTAGTGCTTTGCTTTTCAAAGCCTTTCCTAGCAGCTAAACCAGCTAAAGGTGTGGAGACAGGAAACAGTAACCTCAAACCTATTTCCCTCACAACTCCTGCTTAATAACAGGCAATGTGAAGACTAAGATCGGAGGTGAAAAGGTACTTACCTGCTATTTACGAGCAAGTCAGTGAGAGCGCAAAGATTTCTCATGGATAATCAGTGAATCTTGTGATATAGCCAACTTCTGGAAAATTGAAAGTTTCTTGTGCTTCCATGAGAATGGGGAAGTGGGTGAAAGGCTTGGTTACAAAAAAAAAATGTTTTCCCTTTTCACCTTATTATAAATGGGCCAATTACTAAACTTAGTAA